>NC_136744.1:27887827-27990327 GCF_936440315.1 Barbus barbus | reverse complement strand
TTTGTTAATAACAAATATAAAATACTGAAAGATTTTTATCCTTGCCCACTTTGGCCTAAATATCCACCATTCTTTTCTTATAGTTTGTTACCTTGAAAGGCTTTATCGCCCGTATCGCCCACCCCTAATCTGTTGTCTGCCGTTATGTCCGCACCAATGTCAAAATCAAACTTACAGCTTTATAGATTTTTATGATGTTACAAATGATTTCTATTTCGAAAATATGCTGCCCCTTTTAACTTTTTATTCATCAAAGGATACTGAAGAAAATAGCAAAAATATTAAGCAGTTGTATTTACCGTTTTCAATAATTGAGCAGGAAATCAGCATTTTAAAATGATTTCTGAAGGATCATGGGACACTGAAGACTGGAGTAATGATGCTGAAAACACCACAGGAATAAATTACACTTTAAAAAATATATTAAAATAAAATATTTCACAACATTGCTGTTTTCACTGTATTTTTAATTAAATAAATGCAGCCTTGGTGAAGATAGCAGATCTCTGTCAAAAACATTAAACGATAATTATTCCAAACTTTTGATTGGTAGTATCTGTGTTTGTCTATTAATTTGTCTTTTTTTATACTGTATATATATAGTCTAAACGGTTAAATGTATGGATGCCCATTGGATAGATTGGGTGTGACAGTCCTGATGTTCACGGCTTGGTGGTCTCACCAAGACCCCAGCCTTCCCATTTGAGACCAAACCACATGGTCCAACACTCCCAGCAGAAAGCGGCTCTGCAGGAACACATCACCCACTGACCAGACAAGCTGGCACACAGATGGACAGTTCACCGAAATACACTCAAAAAACACAATCCCACATTATCGTGATGGGGTCATGCCCGGTGCTATTGTGAAATCGACATGTGCTAAATTTGAAAAAAAAAAACAAAGATAAAATCCCAGAGTCATTTATTAGAATGCTAGGAAAGTGCAATTCCCTGAAATATAACCACGTTGTTCAAAAAATACTCGAACAACTGCATTATCTGTCCCTGTCAACATAAAGCTTTTCGAGTTTTCTTCTATTAAAGACGCACTTGCTGAGACATTCCCACAACTCTTTGGGTATCCAGGTGCAGAGTTGGGAAATTCTGCTGAAGTTTTGGGGGTCAAATGTTTTCGAAACTCTCAAAGGGACACAGAGCTCATAAGCCAGTAAAAGTCTTGTGTTTTAGCAACAGCAACGAGTAACAGGCAAAGAGAGTCTGACCACAGGCTGATGGAGTTCATCCTAATCTATTCTGTTATTTACAATGACATAGTGTGATGATCTTGTAATCAGCATTTTTTTCTCTTTAGAGAGCAATTCCAGATCTGATTGGATGGTGCCAGAATGTGTAGGAAATGAGGAGTTAGAAGTAAACATGATTTTGAGTGTGTGAGTAGTTAAAAAAAGCAAAATGTATAGAGATTACTCATCATTAATTTGTACAGGTTTGTGCTATTAAAATGATCAAACTGAGTGAATCTTAGAAAAACATGTTTTACACCAAAAGCAAAGAAATCCTGAAAATTATATTTTAAATAGAACCAGGATTTTTTCGTCATTCCATTTTTAAATTCAATTCAATTCTCATTGCTGGTATGTTCACACGTTTTACTTTTTTAATTTTTTTATTTGTTTGTATAAAAATATTTTCAGTATTATTATTATTATTATTAACAGTTTCAGGATATTTACCCAGCTAGCATTTAGTTGTGAGAATCTGTAGTGAGGGTTTGTCTTGTTTTTTTAATTTGAGGCTGATGGAGAAAATAACAGGACGGGTTTCCCAAGCATCCATGTGTGACGTTTCAACCCTCCTCCGGCTCCTGAGGTGAGAAAACCTTGACACTTTTACAGCCTTAATTCTGAAGACTAATGGAAAACAAACAACTAATTATTTGCTTCTGGAATATCAGATGCTTCAGTTTGGCGTCTCCATTTGGAAGCGGAGGCTTCACTCTGGCTTTGATTGATAGCTGTTTACATTCTGAGTTACAGTCACATGTTCATGTCATTCTACTATAAACTTCCACCACTATCTTTTCCTCACACCCCTCACAAAAAAGTACCGTAGTGATATTAGATGGTAGAACCATGCTACTTTGATATAGACCCTGATACTGAAACTTCTCTTCATGGGAACTAGCACTTGTATCGGTGGTTGTTTATAACCATAAAATAAAATCGATAAACCATAAAATCAAAAATGGTATTAACTGCTCTCCAAATCTTTGCCAGAAGATTTACAAGATGTCTCTCAACCAAGCAGGAGAGTGCTTTTAAGGTTATATAAGGTTTTATATTTATAAAGGCCATTTACACCAGTTCTAACTTTACATCTAGCAATTCAAATTTTTGTAAGAGTGACATCATTGAAATAATGTCCCATATATTAACTATATTCTGAAGCAAACTGTGGGTCACTGAAAATGTGTTTTAATATACCATGGCATATATCAACAGGGCCTAACTGATTCCAAAAATCAAAACATTCAACAAGAATTTAACAATATATCTCTGAAATGTTTTTCTCCATCTCTCTGTCAGTGTGTTTTCACTTCTCACTCTCTCCATCTCTGTATAATGTGCTCATGGTGGCCCACTGGTGTGGCCAGTTGTGTGTTGTCACAGTAAATTACTCTGACTCACTGGAGGAGTGATGGCTCTCACTGGGTGGGATGAATGGAGTGTGTGTGTGTGTGTGTGTGTGTGTGAGAGAGTATTGGGTTTGATTCTGGCCTTCGACACAAGACAATCATTTCCAACATCCCATCTGGACTCTGCAGGAGTTTGTTTCTTTAGATCGCGCACAATTAGATCTTGACTTTTCCATCATAAATTGATGCTGATGTTTTCCAGAAATTCCAGCCAGTCTGAATTGACCAATTAGGCATCATTAAATGAATTTATTGAAATAGATATATACATTACAGTTCCAAAGTTAGAGATTGGTAAGATTTTTTTAATGTTTTTGAAATAATTATCTTATGCTCATCAAGGTGCATTTATTTAGTCAGAAATATAGTACAAACAGTACAATTTTAAAATATTATTACAATTTAATAGAACTGTTTTCTATATGAATTTATTTAAATCTGTAATTTATTTCTGTGATGCAAAGCTGGATTTTCAGCATCATTACTCCAGTCTTCAATGTCACATGATCCTTCTACTGTGCTGATTTGCTGCTCAAGAAACTATTTTTATTAACAATTTTAAAAACTGTTAAAAATAGTTTTGTGGAAACCATGATATATGAATATAATATAAAAAAATAGAAATCTTTTGTAACATTGTAACAAGTCTTTTCTGTCACTTTTAAATGAAGTGCATTCTTTCTGAATAAAAGTATTAATTTCCTTTAAAAAGATCTTTGAGCAGTAGTGTAGATATTTTTTATTTATTTATATTTACATCTATATATACAGGTCAGAAATCTGGTTTGACCGGCTTCTGCTTTCATCAGTCTGCCTGAAATTATATGCAGTGACCGAGGTGTTTTTGTTAATATCTGTTGTAGTCTGAGTTTGATGGCTTTTATTTGTAGGCTACAGTGTTTGTGTTTCCAATTCCCTCCTCGGATGCACTTTCATGTCAATTAATATAGACACACGGTGATTCTTTCTCCAAGGAACTTTAGTATTTAGTATGCAAATCCTCCTTTCGTTCTTTCATGCTGATAAAGTCATTAAATATAACTTTGCCTGCAGTGTTTTTAAACAAGTTGGCATAAATTTAGTGAAGACCCGAGGGGGGATCATTGTGTGCCAACAACATCACTGCAGAAGTTTGAACACGCTTCCACTCGCCGCAGGTGAAGCTGGCATTGCATAATCGAGTCGGAAAGTAGAGCAGAGGGGAAGACGACAATGTAAATCTGTCATTCGTTCACCTGCAGACTTGCATGCCGTGACCTGACGTCTGACTCAAACCCAACCCGTGCTTTAATCACAGGGTGGAGGAGGCCCGTCAGATACAGTAGCGAGCATTGACTGAAATTCCTGGCCTTTGTACAGTGAGGTTGTGTGAAATGGGCTGGGACTGATGCGTACGAGTATGTGTGTGAAAACAAACCAGTGAGCGTCTCTCCACACCTCCCTCCTCTGAGCATGAAATGAGCAAACACTGCCAATAAATCTTTTAAAGCCCTCATTTTTCCGCCTCCTATTTCCACTCCTCCGACAAGAAGGAGAAATCTCATCTTAATCCAGATTAAGTGTTTGCTGGTGCTCTGCTTCTGAAGTTACCTGACATGGGGGTGTTTTGTTTGACTCAAACTTAGGCACAAATGGAAGTGGAAAATTTGAGGAACGTCTGTAAAAACCGACACCCTCTTAACTGTTTCTCAAAGAAAACTGGAGACGTGTGTAAACAACATGGTTATTTGATGCTTTCGGAGTACATGGCGAGTCAATTGTTTAGACAAATGTTCTCATTTTTATAACTACTTTCCACATTTTACATTAACTCGTCAAAACTATGGAAGAGCACATTTACGAATGGAAATTTGTAGTCACCAAAAATGTGATTCCAGCTCAGGACGCTAACCAGACTGCTTCATGAGGTGCATCCGATGATGCTTTTTGAAGGAGTTCACATGTGTGCTGCACTTGATGCGCTTCCTTCTAAATAAATAATTTAAAAAATTAGAAAACTGTGTAATTGAAATTTAGTAAAGATTGGTTTAAATTTTATTTTATTTCTCATAGTACAAAACTGGTGGCCGTCACTGGGGTGGTACCCTGAAGGGTGCAATTTTATACCTTGTACCTTTAAAACACATTTTGGGTGCATAATTGTACCCTAAGGAGCTATTGTGTACAGTTATATTTTTTGTTCTCCTAGGAACAAAATTGTACCTCTGCGGTACCTTTTTTTCTGAAGGTGTATGATTTCTGAAGTCTAGGAATTTAGGCATTTAAAGCGGAATGCAAGAAAACGGCTTGCTCTGAAAAGAGCTGTTTTTGACAGGGTAAAAAGGGTTTGCACTACCATTGAGCAAGTTTAACCAAAGTATGTTATAGACTTTTCATTAAGACCCTACAGAATCATATCAACTTGTGGAAAATGGTCATCCGATGGCGCCTTTAAAACAGCAGCTTGAACATTCTACTAAATATTTGCTTTTCTGTTCCACAGAAGGAAGAAAGTCGGGCAGTTTTGGAACCACATGAGGGTGAATAAATGATGACAGAATGAACTCTCCCTGTATCTAAAGCAGAGGGAAGCCAGGTTCTCTGTTCTGGGACTCTCTTCACTGTGTGTTTTAATGAGGTAACAGTAGCAGTATTATGTGTCTAGCCGTTTGTCCCTCCTCACTAAGGTGCAGCCAGGTGCTGTCACAATACAATCCATGGCTTTGTCAACACAACGCTGAAGAGGTTCATCATAAACCTGTTTCTTTAGTCTTCCCTCCTACTCCTCCTCTTTTCCACTACTTCACATTCTCTAGTGTCTCGCCGAGACTTCTCAAAGCCTTTATGCATCTCCAGATGAAAGATGTCTGGAGAGGGCCACATTTAGACAGACGAGAGATGAGTGTGAACATCAAGAAGGATAAGAGCGACTGGTAGAATATAACGGGAATAATGCGCTAACATAACTGATTAGATTTTCATTTTCAAAATTTAGGGATTTTATTTTTTGAAAGAAATGAATAGTGTTATTCAGCATGGGTGCATTAAATTGATCAAAAGTGACAACATTCAGAAAATATTTATATTTCAAATAAATGCTGTTCGTTTAAACTTTCAGTAATTCTCACTATTAACTCACATACATATTGCTAGCATATTGGATGTTTATTAGGCACATATTAATACCTTATTGGACCTTAAATTAATATGTGACCAGATTTTCTATTCTGAATATCCTGAAAAAAGTATCATGGTTTCCAAAAAATATGAATTAGCACTGTTTTAACTTTAATAGTAAGAAGAAATGTTTCTTATGCAGCAAATAAGAAGCAGCATATTATAATGATTTCTGAAGGATCATGTATTGTATTTAACTTGCACTAACTCTTGCCCTTTGATATGTTTCGCTGTCAGGATACATTTGTCAGTGTTTTTGTCACTGAGGAACAGTAAATGTTGTGTTTGACTTTGCTTCGGATCGTCACAATGTAACTAGATGAATGCTAACAGTTTGCAATGAGTGTCTCTGTTGACTAATTATCCTGCTAATGACACATGGGGAGTGTTTGGAATTTGTGTCGAGGCCTGTTTGTGACAGTTTTAGTGCTAAAGTTTAACCACATTTCCTGCTTGTCCAGACGGAATGAGTTCATGGATTCGCTCGGTCAGCACAAATGCTTAACCTGTGGTCAACACATACACAGGTATTAGCAGAGAAAGCTGTGTGTTTCTACCTCAATAAGATTTTTATTTGCGTTATGATGGACTATCGGTTTTTTCATCAGAACAGATTTGGAAAAATGTAGTGTTACATCACTTGCTCAGCAATGGATCCTCTGCAGTGAATGGGTGCCGTCAGAATGAGAGTCCAAACAGCTGATAAAAACATCACAATAATCCACACCACTCCAGCCACTACTTGAATTATTATGTTTTTATCAGCTGTTTGGACTCTCATTCTGACGGCACCCATTCACTGCAGAGGATCCATTGGTGAGCAAGTGATGGAAAGCAAAATTTCTCCAAAACTGATGAAGAAACAAACTCATCTCCATCTTGGATGGCCTGAGAATGAGTAAATTGTCGGCCAATTTTCATGTTTGGGTGAACTATTCTTTTAATAGCTTCATTTTTAATAAAAGCAGCTGTATAAATGTCCAGTCACTTTCTTCACTATTGTTGTTGTTGTAGTAATTAGCTCGTCTTGGCCACTATTTCTCCCACATGTGAAGATTTCAGTACGGCTAGATTGTTAAAATGCACTTCAACACCTTGATAGCACAGCTTTATCAGCCTTTGAGTTTAATTATCATTTCAGCACTTTCTAGGCTCCAGACTTCCTAAAAGTCCGGGGGGATTTTCTTTTTCTTGCAATGCATTTTTGTCATGTTATAATTAAAAGATCAGAGGTAGATGACTCATTTCCTGAGTGGAATATGAAACAAATGTGAAAATATGTGTGTGTGTGTGTGCCCCGGGCCTTAATATGAACCGTATAAGTTGAATGTGGAAACATGTTGGTTTGTATGAAGAGAGGATGCAGTGATAGATTGGATTTTCCAGATTCCTTCGCAGTCTGAATCTTCAGAGGTAATAATGACCTCCACAGATAATAAGATAATGACCTCCACAGCTCTAAATCACCCCAGATAAAAAAAAAAAAAAGAGTCTTCCTAGTCATTTTCATTTGATATGGTTTTTGGAGTCAGTGGGAAATGAAAACTTTTATTCATCAAGGATGCATTAGATTGATCAACGGTGACAGAAAAGACACTTATAACATTACAAAAGATTTCTATTTCCAATAAATGCCATTCTTTTGAATTCACCAAAGAATCCTTTAAAAATGTATCACGTTTTCCACAAGACGTAACCGCACAACTGTTTTCGAAATTGATAATAACCAGTTTCGTAAGCAGCAAATCAGCATCTTAGAATGATTTCTGAAGCATGATGTGACACTGAAGACTGAAATAATGATGCTGAAAATTCAGCTATGCATCACAGGAATAAATTACATTTTACATTATATTGTAATAGAAAGCAGTTATTTTAAATTGTACAAATATTTCACATTTTTACTGTACTTTTGATCACATGAATGAACTAAGAAGACAAGTCTTAACAAGCCCAAATGCGAATGCAAATGACATTTCAGAGCTTCATTGGGAGGATAGTAATGACCCAAATTTCAATCTGTTTCTCACACAAGCTAATTTATGACTTCAGAAGGCATATGGACTTCTTTTATGATGTGTTTTGTTTGAAAAATGTGGTCACTATGAACTGTCGCATGGAAAATAACTTTGTCCTTTTGTATTCCACAGATTAAAATGGGTTTGGACAGACATGACAGAGAGTAAACAAAGACATAATTTTCATTTTTAGGAGCGAACTATTCCTTTAAGAACAAGAGTACAAACTTTTTTTGTGGTTGTCCTGTCGGATCAGACTGTGAAACCTTTTAGCAACTTCAGCAACCACAATTAAGAGACTGTTTGAAGCCGTGTCATGTTTTGAGTGTTATAAATTAGCAGAATCATAAATTTTCATCACACAGATTAAAGAATTCTTTTTGCAGTAACTTACACCTACAATCATAAAAAAGTGGTACATTGCACATGAAGTATGTTGTATCTTTAGAATAGCATGATAATGAGTCTCTTTAATTACGTCTTTGTCTTATATGGCTCATAAATGTCAGTCTTTGGTGATTTGTAGCGATGAAGGTTCTTAACCTTTGGCCTTTCCTGTCATCTCCGTGCATTAACAGTCCCTCATCCTTCCACCCAGTGTGTCTCTTCCTTGCAGTCTTCTCATCCAGCCCTAGAACTCTCTCTCTCTCTCTCTCTCTCTGTGTGTGTGTGTGTGTGTTGGTGAAGTGTCCAGATTCTTCAGATGTCTGGGCTGCTGCTCCCTGGAGTGCCTGGAATATTTTGCATGCCTGTCACTAGACTTCTGCAATGAGTGTGAGTGTTTGATTTCTCATTTGGGCCCTGATCAATCTGTAAAATCTGCATATCCATCATTATCCCTGTGCCAAAGAACAATAAACCCTCTTGCCTGAATGACTATCGCCCAGTTGCCCTCACATCTATAGTCATGAAGGTTTTTGAGAGACTTGTAAAGAGCCACATCTGCTCCTCCATCCCTGATACTTTGGACCCTCTTCAGTTTGCCTATCGCCCAAATAGATCCACGGACGATGCCATTTCTCACGTTCTCCACTCTTCCCTCACACACTTGGACAGCAACAATGGGAATTATGTAAGGCTGCTATTCATTGACTATAGCTCAGCTTTCAACACTATAGTCCCCATCAAGCTGGCTTCTAAACTCACAGACCTCGGCCTAAACTTCCTCACCGGCAGACCTCAAGTGGTGAAAGTTGGCCAGTTCACCTCAAACTCCATCACTCTGAACATAGGAGCCCCACAGGGCTGTGTCCTGAGTCCCCTGCTCTACTCTCTCTACACGCATGACTGCGTGTCCTCTCACAGCTCCACATCCATTGTTAAATTCGCTGATGATACTGTGGTTCTGGGCCTCATCTCCAACAACGATGAGACCGCATACTTGGATGAGGTAGAGAGTCTCACATCATGGTGCCAGGACAACTGTCTCTCTCTGAATGTGAGCAAAACTAAAGAGCTGATCATGGACTTTAGGAAGAGACAGCAGCAGCCCTACTCTCCTCTCAGGATCAGTGGGACCCCTGTGGAGAGGGTGAGTAGCTTCAAGTACCTCGGCGTAAACATCTCCGAGAACCTGACTTGGACTACACACATCCAATCACAGGTTAAGAAAGCCAGGCAAAGACTGTACCATCTGCGACAGCTGAGGAAATTCAGGGTCTCACCAGCAATCCTGAAAACTTTCTATTCAGGGACCATAGAAAGTGTATTGACTCAGTGCATCTCAGTGTGGTATGGAAACAGCTCCAATCAGGACTGCAAAGCACTACAGAGAGTTGTGCGCTTAGCTGAGCGCATCTCAGGGTCTGCTCTCCCCTCTCTGCAGGACATCTACCTCAAACGCTGCAAAAGTAGAGCTGTTAAAATCTTCAAGGACTCTAATCACCCTGGTAACCAGCTATTCACTTTGCTTCCATCTGGTAAGCGCTTCCGTAGCCTGATGGCAAAAACTGAGAGACTTAGGAGGAGTTAACATCATAACATCACTTGACTCCATGTAATATCACCATATCAACAAGTTATTCATTCATAATTTTTTCTCCATGTAAATATCATATATCAATAAGCTATTCATAATTTTTCTCTACCTCATATTGCTGCTATTCAAATACCCTGTACAACTTTTTGCACATTATTTTTTGCACATTCCTCTCATTACTATTTGTCAACAACATACTGACCTGCACATTTATATTTATATTTTTTATCCTATCTTATCTTATTTTATCTTATCTTTTATTTTATGTTTGTACTTCTTCTTAATATTTGTATACTTTATAATTGCACTGTCCTTGGAGCGGACCTGACCTACATTTCACTGCTGGTTATACTCTGTATAATCGTGTATGTGACAAATAAAACTCTTGAATCTCTTGAATCTTGAATATATTATTAGAGACTATGTATTTTAAGTACCTTCTAGAAACAAACTTATGCAAAAACTAGAAGAATTTTACATATTTTGTACTGATCTGTGCTGTATGTGACGCAACTCAAATTCACATTTTCTTCAGAAAATGTAAAAATCAAATGGAATATCTTTAATTTAGTACATTTTGATTTATTTTATTTTGTTACATTAATACATCATTGGGCAACTATATTCTGCACCTATATCATTGTTTACAAAATAAACTAGTGATAATTGATGCTTGAAAGGTAAAACAACTGAAGCGCAAAGGTTCACCTGAGTCTAGTTCATTTCTTAGGTTTATGGACCAACCAAGGTCTTGCATTGCATTTCAAACCACAGATCTTTCCTGGAATGAACAGGGTTGGTTTCTCAACTTATTGCTGTTAGTATAGTCTTTCTGGTGATACGATTCAAACAGCTCAATGCATTTGATTGGAAAAATCATGATGAGATCTCTGTTTTTTTCCTTTAAAGGTGTTTGAAAGGAACATAAATGCCATGATTTGATCATTTTAATTTATTTTATTTTTATATTTGGCAAATTAAAGATAGTTAGAGATAATGTTTTACACTTAAAAAAAAACATGATAATAATGATTTAGTTATTCTCCACACATTGCAAATGCTCCCAAAAATTTGGCCAAACAGTTCTGGCAGCCTTTAGGTTTCATTCACTTCATATTTCAGATATGACACCTGATCAAATCTTTACTACTTTCTTTATAATGCTTATATACATTAATGTAGTTATATTTATATTTCAGAAAAGCATTGTTAGTTTTATTTATTTATTTATACCTGTGATCTTTTGTAATCTGTAGTTTATTATAATCTGTTATATAATCTTTTGTACTTATTAAATGACTGTGTTTTTTGGTTCTTAACTGGTAGTTAAACTCTGAACGAGGTTTTGTTCTGTCTACTGTATCCACAAGGAAGCGGCATATAACGCTTGATGGACCGCAGTTTGAGATTGTCACCACAACCACTAATGGCATCACTAAAGCTGCACCACAGGGACATTTACTGCTAACGCTTGCTGTCCAAAAGTGCCAATCTCACAGTCAGGAGCACCACAAGCTCCTTAACTGGCTTTGTCATTCATATACATATAAAAGACCAAAAATCATATTCCACCTCTTACTTGCAGTAAGTGACACTGGTGAACCACGACCATTTTAAAAATATAGTTTTCTTTGTAGGTTTAATACCAAGTCATTCGGCTAATGGCACTATCAAGATATTAAAGGCTTGATGCAGGACCATTTTCAAGCCAGTGAGCAGCCACATAGCAAAAAACAGCATGGCTGTGAGTTTTGTAAGAATGTAAGAAAAGAGAGTTTGGTAAGATTTCTTTCTTTCTACATTTTACATTTATGCATTTAGCAGAAGCTTTTATCCAAAGCAACTTACAGTATATTACATGTATATTCAGGCTATACATTATTTATCCATGTGTGTGCTCCCTGGGAAATGAACCCATGCCCTTTTGTGCTTTTAACGCAATGCTCTAGCACTGAGCCACAGGAACACGGACACTTTCTTTCTTTCTTTCTTTCTTTCTTTCTTTCTTTCTTTCTTTCTTTCTTTCTTTCTTTCTTTCTTTCTTTCTTTCTTTCTTTCTTTCTTTCTTTCTTTCTTTCTTTATATTGGAAGAGGCATCTCTAAAGGTAATAATCTGTAATAATCATACATTTTTAAACTGTTTGGTATTCAGTTGTTTTCCACAAATAAAATATTCACAAAAATAACTTTCAAATACTGCAAATACTCTCAAAATTACCTGTAGGTTCAATCTTTTCTTTTCTTTTCTTTTCTTTTCTTTTCTTTTCTTTTCTTTTCTTTTCTTTTCTTTTCTTTTCTTTTCTTTTTTCTTTTAAGACACATCCATAAAAATAATAATTTTATGTTTTTAAAATCTGCCATAATCATACTGTTTGGTATTCAGTTGTTTCCAAACATTGCAGATGCTCTCAAAATTCTTTGTAGGTTTGAGATTTTATTTTATTTTATTTTTTTTATTTTTATTTATTTATTTATTTATTTTTATTTTATTTTATTTTATTTTATTTACACACATTGCAAAAACTTTGATTGGATTTTATTTTATCCCTAAATATATTTTTAATATGTTTATTTTATTTTACTTATTGAGAGAAGCATCCCTAAATATAATAATTTTACATTTTTACAACCTGTCATAATCATAAATGTTTTGGTATTCTTCCAAAAATTACTTTTAGGTTTGTTACCAAGTAATAATGACGCTATCTGCTTGTGGGCCAAATAGCATCATGGCAGTGAGCTTTGCATGTGTAAGAATCACTCACATGAACTTTATCTAGTTTAAAAAGCTTTTCTGTTATTATTGAGGTCTTCTATACTAAGTAAGGATCAGGACTAACTACAGTACTTGTGCATGGTTGACTTTTGTATGTGCCATTACAAGTGGATTATTACACAAAACATGTTAATACATGGCAAAGAACACCTACGCAGACATTATCCTACAATTATTTAGTTATAAATAATTATATAATTTAGGAGTTGAAGTATTTGGCACACCTGAAGTCAAATTGCACCAAACACTGTTTAAAGTGTTTTCTTAATGTTCATAATGAATATTTATTCTCATGCAGGTTGCCAAGGAGATGATACGTGACATCATGTTTTTCTAAGAATTCTTGCCCTCATAGTGACGCGGGGAGTGAGTGTTTGTTCTCCATGTGAATAGTTTTTCTTTTCGTCTCCTCTCCGAGTAAAACAAACTTTGCATTTTGGTAGGATTGTTTTGAAACCAAAAGCTGACCAAACAGTTGTCTGGCATAAATCATAACTTGCTGTCAATAGACAGAAGGGCAGCACACAGCAGGCTAGTCACGTGACTCCCTTTGTAGGTAAAATAACAGCGTAGTGTCGACGGCCTCGCTGAAATCACTCAACATTAACATAACAGCAGGACTGAGCTGTAATGAACGTTAAGCATCCGTTAGGAGGCTGTTCTCATACTCAAATCCATTAGCTGTGTTCTGATTACTCTATTGACAAAATTAATGACCAATGTTTGTGACTGTGTTAGTGCGGCGTTTGACACTATCGACCACAACATTCTTTTAAATAGACTAGAAAATTATGTTGGCATTAGAGGAAGTGCACTGGCATGGTTCAAATCGTACTTATCTGACAGCCATCAATTTGTGGCAGTAAATTAAGAGGTATCATACCAGTCACAAGTGCAGTATGGAGTACCTCAAGGCTCAGTACTTGGCCCTTTACTTTTCACGTTTTGCATGTTACCCTTGGGAGATATCATTAGGAAACATTGTGTTAGCTTTCACTGTTATGCTGATGATACCTAGCTCTATATTTCTTTGCGACCTGATGAAACTTACCAATTTGCAAAACTAACGGAATGTATAGTTAATATCAAAAACTGGATGACTAGCAATTTCTTGCTGCTAAATTCTGAAAAAACAGAGGTGTTAATTATTGGACCAAAAACTTTTGCATCTAATAACCTAGATCACTGTCTAATACTTGATGGCTGCTCTGTAAATTCTTCATCATCAGTTAGGAACCTAGGCGTACTTTTTGATAGCAATCTTTCCTTTGAAAAACATGTTTCTAGCATTTGTAAAACTGCATTTTTCCATCTTAAAAATATATCTAAATTACGACCTATGCTCTCCATGTCAAATGCAGAAACATTAATTCATGCATTCATGACCTCGAGGCTAGATTATTGTAATGCTTTATTGGGTGGTTGCTCTGCATGTTTAATAAACAAACTCCAGCTGGTTCAAAATGCAGCAGCTAGAGTTCTTACTAGAACCAGGCAGGAAGTATGACCACATTAGCCCGGTTCTGTCAAAACTGCACTGGCTCCGTATTAAACATTGTATACATTTTAAGATCTTGCTAATTACCTATAAAGCCCTGAATGGTTTGGCACCTCAGTATTTGAATGAGCTCTTATCGCATAATAGTCCTTAACGTCTGCTGCGATCTCAAATCTCTGGCCATTTGATAATACCTAGAATATCAAAATCAACTGCAGGCAGGAGATCGTTTTCCTATTTAGCACCCAAACTCTGGAACAATCTACCTAACACCGTTTGGGAAGCAGATACACTCTGTCAGTTTAAATCTAGATTAAAGACCCATCTCTTTAACCTGTCTTACACATAATACACTATCGCATTTCTATAATTCAAATCAGTTAAAGGATTGTTAGGCTGCATTAATTAGGTCAACCGGAACCGGGAACACTCCCCATAACACCTGATGTACTTGTTACATTGTTAGAAGAATGGCATCTATGCTAATATTAGTCTGTTTCTTTCTTATTCCGAGGTCACCGTAGCCACCCAGATCCAGACTGTATCCAGATCAGATGGTGGATCAGCACTTATAGATGACCTCTACAGCCAGGACACCTAGATGAGCCCCAGAGACTGAGCCCCACAAGATCACAGGAACCAGATGAGTCCTTTGCACAATCTGATTCTTCTTTAGCCTAGATTTAAACTGCTGATTTTGTCTGGCCAGAGGAGAATGACACTATTTCGCCAAATTATCGAAAGCTGCTTTCCAAATTGCTTACTTGTACTAACTGTATTCATGGAACATGAACAGAAAGAATCTGTGTAAACTGTTTGTGAAACAGTTCTTTGTAAATAGTTGTATTCAATTGAACAATTGACATCATAGGGCTTTGATAATTCACACTGAAATTCGTTCTATTCGTGTAGTCAGTATTGTTTGGAAGCCTGTTTCCGCCTCAGAAAAATAAAAAAGGCAATTACAACACACAATTTGGACTTTTTTTTGCCACAATTTTGAATTTATATCTCACAATTTTTTCCCAAATCTTCAGAACTGTGAGATATCAATTTACAATTCTGTGAAAAAGTCAGAATTGCGAGAAATAAATTTAATTACAGTGCCCTCCACTAATATTGGCACCCTTGATAAATATGAGCAAAGGCGGCTGTGAAAATAAATCTGCATTGTTTATCTTTTTGATCTTTCACTCAAAAAAAATTAAAAATTCTAACCTATCATTGAAGTAAAACAATTGAAAGTGGGGAGAAAATCTCATGATGAAATAAATGTTTTTCTCCAATGAATGTTGGCCACAATTATTGGCACCCCTAAACATTCTTATGAGTAAAATATCTCTGAAGTATATTCCCATACATAACATTTTTTAGTACACCAGAGTGACTAGGAGCATGAAATTGTCCAGCCATGACTTCCTGTTCCACAAGATTATAAATATGAGGAACACAAAGGCCAAATTCCCTTAATCATCCATCACAAGGAGTAAAACCTAAGAATATAGTTCTGATGTGCAGAACAAGATTGTTGAGCATCACAAAATAGAAAGTGGCTGTAAGAAAATAGTTAAAGCATTGAAAATTACCATTTCCACCATCAGGGTAATTATTACAAGGTTCCAAGATGTTAAAAATCTGCCTGGAAGAAGACGTGTCTATATCGTCCTAATGCACGCTGAGGAGGAGAGTTTGAGTGGCCAAAGACTCTCCAACGATCACAGTTGGAGAATTGTAGAGAGTAGTTGAGTCTTGGGGTCAGAAACCTAAAAACCAAATATATCAAACATCCCTTACATCACCACATGTTGTTCGGGAGGGTTTCAAGGAAAATTCTCTTAACTCATCCAAAAACAAACTCCAGCGTATTCATTTATCAGACACGACTGGAACTTCAAATTGGACTGGTCAGGTGAAACTGAAAATAGAGCTTTTTGGCAGCAAACCCACCAGATGAGTTTAGTACAAACAGGGATAAAAAAGTACCCCATGTCCACAGTTAAATACAATGCTGGATCTTTAATGTTGTGGGCCTGTTTTTCTGCCGGAGGTCCTGAACATCTTGTTCTGATGCAAGGCATCATGGATTCTATCAAATACCAACAGATAAAAAATCAAAACCTGACTGCCTTAGAAATCTTCCACCAGGACAACAATCCAAAGCAAACATCAAAATAAACATAAAAATGGGTCACTGAGCACAAATTAAATGTTTTACCATGGCTGTCCCTGTCCTCTGACCTGAACCCTACAGAAAATGAGTGAGGTGAACTGAAGAGAAGATGCTGTGAATCTGGAGAGATTCTGTATGAAGAAAATGGTCTCTGATCTCTTATCAGGTGTTCTCCAAACTCTTCAGGCATTATAGGAGAAAACTCAGAGCTGTTCTCTTGGGAAAAGGACGTTGCAATAATTGGGTGCCAATAATTGTGGCCAACATCAACTAGAGAAAGCATTTATTTCACAATGAGATTTTCCCCCCACTTTCAATTGTTTTACTTCAATGATAGGTTGGGATTTTGTGAATTTTTTGAATGAAAGATAAAAAAGATAAACAATGCAGATTTATTTCCACAGCCGCCTTTGCTCATATTTACCAAGGGTGCCAATATTAATGGAGGGCACTGTATTTTCTAGCAATTTTGAATTTACATGTCACTTTTTTTGGGAAATTTGAAATAAAGTTTGAATTGTGAGATATAAATTCAAAATTGTGATACAAGGAGTTGCAATTATCTTTTTATTGGTAAAAATATTAAGATTTTAAGTCCTCAATTATCTCCCCAAACTCAATCATTTCTGAAAGTTTTAAAGGGTTAGTTCACCCAAAAATTTTAATTCTGTCATTAATTACTCATCCTCATTCCAAACCCGTAAGACCTTCATTCATCTTCAGAACACAAATTTTTTGATGAAATTCGACAGCTCTCTGCCCCTTCATAGACAGCAAGGGTCCTATCATGATCAAAGCACAGAAATGTATTAAGGACATCATTAAAAAGTTCCATGTGACATCAGTGGATCCACTGTAATTTTACCAAGCTACGAAAATACTTTTTGTGCGCAAAGAAAACAAAAATAACGACTTTATTCAACGGTTTCTTCTCTTCCGGGACAGTCCTCCACCATTATCGGCACATGCACGTGGTGCTGCTGATGTAGAACACGCATGTGCGTCATCTGGTTTATGTACAGAGAAATGCAATTGCGCATGCGTCGATAATGGCGGAGGACTGTCCCCGAAGAGAAGAAATCGCTGCAGATAACTCTTGGATTTCATCCAAAAATAGCTTAATTTGTATTGTTATATATATGTTAATATCATGTTAATTTGTGTGAAGGTCTTACGGGTTTTAGTACATTTTTCTACTAGCTTTTTATGTCTATATAATTTTATATTTTCACTATTTTATTTCAGTTTTAGTTTATTTTATTTCAAATGACAAAAATTCTTTATTATGGTTTTAATTTTAATTTCAGTTCATTATAATAACCCTGGTTCAAGGGTTGTGGCCAATAGCCTATTAGCTGAAAAAGCATGTGTGGTTGCATCGATAGCATACTATTTAAAATGTTCTTTGATTTGAGGCACATTGGCTGTGTTTGGATTAGCAGTACATAGTATGCAAATATAGTTTTATGACAGGATTCCACTAGCATGCAATATGATGTGGTGATCTGTGACAACATGTTGCATTAATGTGCAGCAAACTAGTATTAAATTCTGGGATGCAACCATGTTCTTGCTCTATATTTAAAAAGTCGTGACGTATTGTCAAGTATGGTGACCCATACTCGAAATTGGTGCTCTGCGTTTAACCCATCCAAGTGCACACACACACACACACAGCAGTGAGTAGTGAACAAATGCACACACACACACGGAGCAGTGGGCAGCCATGCTGCAGCGCCCGGGGAGCAATTGGGGGTTCGGTGCCTTGCTCAAGGGCACCTCAGTCGTGGTATTGAGGGTGGAGAGAGCGCTGTACATTCACTCCCCCCACCTACAATCCCTGCCGGCCCGAGACTCGAACCTGCAACCTTTCGATTACGAGTCCGACTGTCTAACCATTAGGCCACGACTTCCCCTGTGTGTGACGTCTTACACACTGTTTGTATCTTTTCTCTTTTCGCAAATGAGTTGGTACAATTATTAAGATTTTAATTCATCGGATATTGTTTGTGATTTCTACCGTTGGTTAGATCCTGACATCTTCAGCTGGATGAGGAGGAAATGTGAAGAACAGCGCTACGTGACCCACCTCTAACAATTCTGCCTTTTTCTCTCTGACTCTCACTAGCTGTCCTATTGTGTTTTCTAAATGTGGCCATAAAAACAATGTAAATCTGGCCGGGACAGGCGATGGGGAAGTACGTGAAAGACTGTATAGTCCATCTTTTATTTCACACCCCTAAACCTGTGGCCTGTCCCCTTCTTTTCCCGCTTCCCTCTCATTGCGATCCAAACTGTCATCTTTTATGGGAGTGTGTGATGGCTTCACTGTGTATGAGTGAGCGAGAGAATCTGGGCTAAAGAAAAGCCGTTATCGAAGGCCCCATTCACCGCTTTCTTTAACAACCTTATTAGCTGGCTCGTTCGGAGTGAATGGGAATGTTTCTTTTATGATGAAGGGGGAAAAAAAGCAGGAGGCTCGGGCAGCCTGGTGGAGAGGAGAGAGGAAAAACAAGAGGGAAAGGCATATTCGCCACAGTTCCCTCCTCCTCTCCTAATCCCGCTCTCCTCTGCAACTCTTTAGCTTTCTCCTTCGGATCGGTGAAACGGCCTGTCCGGTGGAGAAGACAGTTTGGAAGGGGAGTGTGGAGCGCGGCAGGGGGGCCCCTCAGTCTCTGACATGTAGGGGTCATTGATTAGGTAGCCTCCCTGTGTGAGCGCTGGGACAGAGAGGGCTCTGCGGGGGAGCTGCGTGAGGGAGTCTATCAGGCACAGCTAGTAATGCTGGGAAAATGACGGGCTCCGTATGCAGCAGTATGGATAATATGTAGTGCCGTTTACACAGAGATGAAAGGAAATTACAAATCCGTCATTATTTACTCACTCTCATGTCTTTCCAAACCTTTTACCAAACTTTACACTGCTCTTTTGCATATGAAAGACAGTTTATAGTGCCTATTTCTTTCAGAATCCAATACAATAAAAAAATTGAAATAACAAAGTAAAATAAAATAAAAATAGATTGATTTATATTTTTGTATTAGAAAGAAAATTGTCAGTTTTCTGCTCTTTTCTACGAATCCATGAAAATAACCTTCACAAACATTATAGCTAATAACCATAACGCTGCTTAAAGCAAGACAAAAATATGATCTGATCATGGGATTTTTAAACAATATGGTACAAATTTTCCACTTAAAAAAACAACCACCATTTATTAAAAAATATATATATTTTAAGTTAAGTTTTTTTAGGCTTTGTTTATAGGCATTTAGACCTGCCCCCCCCCCCCCCCCCCCCCCCCCCCCCCCCTCTGATATTGTAAAAAGTATACACTACTGGTCAAAAGTCTGGAATAATTAATTTTTTTAATGTTTTGAATGCAACCAAGGCTGCATTTATTTGTTAAAAAAATACATAAAAACAATAATACTGTAAAATATTATTACAGTTTAAAATAACTGTTTTATATTTTAATATGTATTTAATATAAATGTAATTTATTCTTGTGACACAAAGCTGAATTTTCAGCATCATTACTCCAGTCTTCAGTGTCACATGATCCTTCAGAACTCATTCTAATATGCTGATTATATTTCAAATAATATTTACCTTTCTTTTTTTTTTTTTTACTGTGTTTGTGATCAAATAAATGCAGCCTTGGTAAGAATTATTTCAAAAATATTTTTAAAAAATCTGAATTATTTCAAACTTTTGACCGTTTTTGACAACGTTTTTAATCTCTGTTTTGTTAGATTTGTCAGCAGTGGATGATCTTAAATTGTCAGATTACGCTGATTTTGTACAGTAAAAACTGGTTATTAAAAACTGGATGTTTGTGAAAATATCAACATTAAATTCTCGACCTGTTATTGCATCAAAAAATCTCAATATATACAGTTGAGATTTATATTCTCAACATATAATGAATTTTTAAGATGTCACAATGCAATTTCTTTTACAGACATTCTATGTCTGACAGAATGTTTTAAAATGTCAAATCCATGAAATGGAAAGTGTCGTGACCCAAGTATGTATGCAATTTAAAAGGCCCTGGGGTCTCTGGGGCCCCCAAAGGGTTAATAATCCGAGAGCTCTGCCACTAGGTGGCTCTGTTGCAGTGAATGAATGGCATTCTGCAGCACTGGAGCTCGTGCAGGGGAGGAGGGAGACCCCCAGTTCCGGACAAACTTTGCAGAATTGCGCAGAACTGCACGGAGGGAGCTCCAGCTCCCAGGTCTGTGATTGGAGGAGAAAGACCGAGTCCAAAAACTATCAGCCAGGAAACGTCTCGGGTTTCAGGGGGGAGTGACATTTCTTCAGGGGGTTGGAAGGAGAGAGAAAAAATCTGTGTAAACCTGACAAAGAGTCTGAGAACAGCCAGTATCCTCGGAGACTGCGCTCATGTCACTGGATGTGTATTTTGGGATGGATGTTTTATTCGGTGTTTGCTGCAGTGTTGCATCTCTTGTAGCTGAAGGCTGATGCGCGTTTTGCTCGAGCCGTCTGGTGAAGCAACAACTACTTGGTTTACGGGCGAAAAAAGTTTCTGGGACGCGTAATTTATTTATTTTTCCTCTTCTGGAAGGATTTACACAAACACGCACGGATACTATCGGTGGGTCGCTAGTGGCATGCGATCCTGTCGTTGGTGCCCCGTTGGATTTGGGAATAGGGAATAGTTTTGGTCGCATTCCTGACTGGATTCGGCCCATGAGCTCCCTGTTTATATGCGGATCCTGAACTTAACTATCAGCTCCTTCTCTGTAAGTTCTCAGTGTTTCTGGTTATATTTTAAGCGGAGGTTTGCTTGTCTTTTATGGAAATGCAACTTTTTGTCATTTGTTGCGGCTTTACGCATGTTTCATTACCTTCAACTTATAAAATACGCGAATGTATCTTAACTATAAAATATGGTAATATTACATTAAATGCGCACAAATTTGGATATTCTAGGCTATATCAGTTTTTTCTTTGCATTGGCAATAAATCCTTTCTGTGCATTCTGATTTGAATATGAATAGGACGCTGATTAACACCTTCAGATTGCTTGTGCACGCAAACAGCGGTCTATTAAAACAACGCTTTCGCGAGAAAAGGTCTCTAAAGGTGACGCCATGCATTGCATTTGGAAATCTTTTCCAAAATCCTGCTCATGCAGCAAACCCGGGAATCACTGTCACTGAAGGTGGTTTGGTCACTGTTTCTATCCAGCATCCCTTGGGCAAAAATAAGTGCATTAGTCATCAAACCTATGAAGTTAATTGAATAGCGCGTGATTAGAAAAGAGAATAAACTGTCCGAACTCATGTTACAGGCTTACAGCATTGCTCACCTCTCACGGTATATATAAAAAAACCTCTGCAGAGGAGGAACCCCACCATCTGTCAGTCATCTCACAAGCATTAAAGCCTGCTATAAATGCACACGCGCAATCACAGAACAGATCGATACCGCATTTACGCGTCAGATCTCCAGAGAGAGACTGATTCCTTCAGCGGTCTTGTTTGAAATCACATTTTTGTTTGTGCAAATGAGTTCTAAACTGACAATAAAGTTGTTTCTTTTAGAATAACAATGGAATGCAAGTCATGTGATAGACAAAGATAAATATATAGAACGATAGATAAATGTATGCCTTAATGATTTGGATAAAAGTGTCTCCAAATGCCTAAATGTATTTAAATGAATGCATGGGAACATCTAGTTTGTTAGCTAGATGAATTACAGTACTGATCAAATAAATCACTGTTTAATAGTGGTGTTGGAAAATTGCCTTCAACATTATTAGTCTGTCAGTTCTGTAGAAAGTTAGCCAAAGTTGTTGCAAAAGTTAGTGTGTAGGTGTCAGCGAGTAGGTAGGTCTCAAGCATAAGAGCTTTGGTATGTCTGTGGCAAGGCTCGTTTAACAGCATTTTGACACGTGGGCCTTTAGTTTCTATCTGTCTCTTTCATAACTAGGCCCACACACTCTCTGCAAGATAGTTGTGCTTCAGAGTCAACTGATTTAAAATGTTCACACTAGATATGTAGGGTTAGAGTTAGTGTTTTATGGATTGTGTATGACAAAGACTTTTTTCTAATTGTTTCTCCTCTTGTTTTTATTTTGGGGATCCCCTGCCCCATCACTGCCCTCTCTGCTGCCCTCCTCAGCCCAGGTGATTGGTGGGAATTCCAGTGAGTGACCGACCGTACAGCCTGCAGTTCATGGTTGGGTGGAGCCCCTCAGATGGGATCCGTGTCCAGGGGGAGGCCGAGGAGGGGGGGATGGGGAGACACGGCCGCTGCTGACGGGATGTCCGCCCGAGGGTGGCTTCTGGGTGCACTCCTGCTTTTGACCCTGGCAACGGCATCCGTGGCAAGGCCATCGTCAAAGATTGCTGAAAAGGTGGAGACTGCGAGTGAACGTGAAGGTAAGGAATAAGAGCGATGGAATATCGTTCAAGGAACATTCCTAGTATTTACAGCAGGATCTTGTTAGGAATTCTTGATACTTCAGTGGTGACAAGAAAACAGATGCTTCTTTACTGCTTAAATCGCTATAAAAACAACCTTCTTCTCCTACGCAGCTGCACCTATGTGTGAAAATATTTCCTTTTTATTGGGGGAAGTCTTGGGGAAAATAAGGAATTTGGGTGAAACAAAACATTGCTGCACGGAATTTCTCCTGGTGTAGGTAGGATTCCTCATGGCTTCATACATCATTAGTGCAGATTTATGGGATTAAACTTTTCATAAACGGTTGTGTTCAGCCCTTCAAGACGGCCAGGAAAGTTCTGAGGAGGTGCTGGTTTGCAATGATGTGTGGTTTGGAGGTTTTATGAGTTGCTGTATGCAAACCCTAGGAAGTACTTCTTCTGCACGGAGCACGTCTTTGAAACTCCGATAATTATGTGGAGAAAGCGGTTTAAGCATGTATCTGGCGTCTTTGAACTGCGAACCCTGAGGTTTTACAATGTATGGAATTATTTTTCGTATGCTATATACTCACAGCAGCTTGTTTCAAAAGAGTCGCATTTAGGATTTTTGTGGTTCCACTCGTAACGTCTCTTTTCCTTTCTCCCCACATATTTTCTCTCTCTCCATCTGTCTGAGTTTAATGTTGTTCAGAGTTGAGGACCACACACATACCTGCTAGCTTGGCATGCAGATGCAAACCAAACCGTATTAGTTTGTTTGGGAAGAAAATAAACCTTATATGCTTTCAGATTTGAACTAAAATGAAACACGAGATTCTCTGCTCTTTTTGGAGGTTTCCTGACTTCCTTTCAACGGGATGTGGTTTGTCATCATCTTCATTCCTAACTCTAAGTAAAAACATTCATTTTATTTGCTTCTTTGGCACTTTCTGAAGTGGTAAATTCGCAGTGGCGTGTCCTGGCCCAGTTTTGCCACATTCTACCATTAGTAGTGCGATTATTGATGTGATTTTTCCATTTAGTTTGGGGCAACATTCGTTTGGGTGGTGATGGCGCAGTGGATAAGACACATGCCTTTGGTGTGAGAGACCCGGGTTTGAATCCACTGTGAGACACCAATGTGTCCCTGAGCAAGACACTTAACCCCTAGTTGCTCCAGAGACGTGCGACCTCTGACATATATAGCAATTGTAAGTCGCTTTGGATAAAAGCGTCAGCTAAATGAATAAATGTAATGTAAAATGCAACAGGTAATGAGAACTGTTGTGTTGGATAAGTCTGATTTTGTTCCTCTGGCTTTAATCATTATGTTAATTAAAGGGTTGTCAAACACAATCGCTGGAAGCGGCCACCCCACCCCACCCCCAACCAACACTTTCCAGATGCCCTTTGACCTCAGGGTTAAAGGAGGTCCATAGTAGGGTTAAAGGGAAAGTTCACCCTAAAATAAAATTCTGACATTACTCAACCTTACATTGTTCAAAACCTGCTTGACTTTCCTTTTTACTTAGAATTCAAAGCAAGATATTTGGAAGAATTTCTGCTATTTCCAGACAGCTTTTAAGGCTATTTTTCAACCAAAAATTACAAAAAAGGATTAAAATGTTCACTGTATTTTTAAGTCTTTTGATTTAAAAGAATTTGTTAAACATGGAATTTAAGTTGTTATTCACTGAAAATTGGAGTAGACTTGTATGGACTACTTTCAGATTCAGCTTTTCTCGATGAACTGTTTCTTTAAGAGTAAAGCCTCGCTTAATGCCTCAAATACAAAAGACGTTCTATTGCGCAATATCGCGTTGCATTGCCAGTAGAAACTGGTTATCTTTTGTCCAAAGTCAGATGCATAACTTTTCATCTTCTAATGCTAAGTGGTGTATGTTGTGGAACGATTTGCACTTTTCTCTCCTATCATATGATGGTAGATTACGAGAGGTCATGTGACGGAGGATTAAGTGGCTGAAGTGGTGTCATGTGATGCAGATAGGCTGGGAGGTTTTGATGAAAGGTGGAGAGCACTAACCACACCAGTTTCTTGTGGTACAGATACAACTCAAGTAGTTGAATGGTTGTGCTAAACATGTTTACTTTTTGTACCAAAGAACACTATATGTATCAGTTCAACAAAAAAAGCCTGCCATTAAACGTCCACCCCTGGAGGGAAACTACAACAGCCCCCACCTGATGCATGCAAAGCCCACCGAAGGGCTCGGTTGTGTTTCTGGGAGGGGTAATTGTTTAAGAGAGAATATCAGTTTAGAATTCCTACAGAGTTTCACGTGAGCTGGTTTGTCTGTGAGAGTTATATGATAGAAATATTCCATTACCTTCCTGAATTTATTTGGAACAGGCTTCTTTGTAGACGTGATAAAGGCTGGGAGAGCGGTCGAAATCTTCTCAGAGGTTGGAAAACAACACATTGTGAAAGTGTGGGAAAGCAAACTTGGATCAAATGTAATCTGACAGGGCTTAGAGCACAATAGAGTTGAAGATCTTCGCCCTTTATTCTCTCATTCCCTGCCGCCCCATAAGGTTTGTGGTTGGAACCAGAGGTATGGCCAGGCTGACCCAACGGTGGAAAATGTGGAATCGCACAAGCTTGTTCGGATCTTTATTATTTGGATTGTGTGATTTATTTATTGTCATTGGAGTGGTTCTGCTGGTGTTTTAGTGTGCGTGTGTGCCCTGTTGGTTTGGACAGAATTAGACACAGTCAAACGGAGCTTTGATGATGTTTAAAACATTGGCTGGAGATCCAAGCGAATCTCTCGCTGTCTTTCCTGCCATCACTCTTTTTTCCGGAATCGGAATCGTCCCCAATTCTTTGCTCTCTGCCTTTTTAGCCCGAGGGCTTTGTTCTCACAACCCAGACGTTCCTGTTCATGACAGTGACAATACCCGAAGCTGAAACAGCAGAACTGTGAGAGATGCTCAGCCTCTTGATAAGCGTGCCTTAAAGTGACCACCTGCATACAGTAGGGGGTTTCCTGGGCGAATCATTCTCTGTTTATACCAAACGTCCTAAATCATGATAGTAAATCCCTGTAATAAAAGTGTCAGCTCACACCCTTTGTTTATTGTGTTTTCTCGGGTGAATAAAGCCTCACTCTCCCACTAAATAAACTAAAAGTTTTTATTTTCCTCCAGAAATTGTTTATGTTGCAATTGGCTGTTGTCAACCTATGCAGTGTTTTTTGTTAATACATGTTTGCTGTATATGCTGTATATTAGGAAACACAAATGGATTTGATGGGTAATTGTTTGAATTCTTTATATATGTAAAATACATAAAGTATGTATGTGTATATATATATATATATATATATATATATATATATATATATATATATAGCACATTATTAGGTGGCTGCCTGAGTATTTCGGGTGCTTCCTAGGTGGTTTCAAGTCATAAAAGGCTACTTTTAAGTCAGTGTGATTTTTTTTTCTCTTAAATTATTTAGAAACTAACTAGCACACCTCTCCTCAAGAAGTCACATGATTTGATGCATAATTCATGCATGTAGCACAAATGGCACAGAGCAGGTTACGTGCTAAATTTTAAAGTTAGCAATTTGCTCAAATCCCCTACCAAATTCCTGTGTTTATATGTGACTCCAGAGGTTTTGGAGGGAAAGTTGGCCAATGAGATTTGCCCGGATGCTTGTCTTGCCGTGGGCGCCCCTGAGAGGCCTGTGCTTTTGGCTGGGCATGCCATTGTCATGACAATAAAGCTTGCAGAATTACAATTTGAAAGGCGATTGTGATTAGGAAAGAAAAGGAGCGGCTACGGAAGAGTGTTGGGATTTAACTGGAGTATAAAATGGGAAGGGTGTGAAAATAAGGAAGGAGGGGAACGTGACAGGAGAACAGGGCAAATGCGCAGCTTGTGTAGAGTTAACTTGTGTGGGGCGGCTGGGTTGTCTGCTCAACCCATGTGATCTAATTAGCAGTGCTTGCTAAAGTAAGCATCACTATGTTTAAACAAGCCCCTAAACCTAACTACTAAAATTTGAAGTGTGACTCGTCCCACACTTTTTGTTCTGTAGAGATGAGTTGTGTGCTTATTGAGGGCAGGTGTGCTAATGCTTTTTGCTATTAGAATTGTTAGGAGAACCTGAGGAATATCTAGGGTCCACAATGTCATCAAGACTTCAAGGTGAATTTGGAAGCACCCACCTAGCAACACCATGTCAACCATCTAAAATAGCTTTGCAACAGCATAGCAATTTAGCCGAATATCATGATGCAACTTTTGCATGTGTAAAAACTATTTTTTTGTCAGACTGTCACTGAAGTACTTTGTGTGATTTTAAGTAATGTTTTACATTTTCATTGAATATAATAAATATTTTCCCCATAAGATTAATGAAAGCAAATTATTTTTTTTTATGTTTTAATTTAATTGTTAGACTTGCATTGTTATTAAAATATTTTTGGCATCAACAATGACTTCAAAAAGGATATAAAAAAATGCATTTGTGCGATTTTAAAGTACTTTGTGTGATTTTAAATTATCATTCATCATTCATTCGATGAATCATTTTGGCAAGAAGATTTAATGGAAATAGATTAGATTTTTTGATGTTTTCATTTAAATGTAAGAATTTTTATAAAATTACTTTTGGCATCCATGTTAACTTTTACATGAGGAAAAAGTAGTTTGGCAAATGGCAAAAATGCATTTTTTAAATGAATCACGATCTGTTATTTCAAGTAATGTTTTAAATTTTAATTTAATAAAATTAGTACTTTTGCATTTTCATTTAATTACATTTGAAAAAAAGCAAAAATGCCCATTTTTTTTAAGTGATTTTAAGCAATTTTTCAAGATTATGCATTTTTGTTCAGTTACATTTGGCATCAACTACGATGTGTGCATGAACAAAAACTCTTCTTAAGAAAATTAGATGAGATTTTTGATAATCAAGCTTAATTTTATTTCAGATTTATAATTTTTATTAAACTACATTTGTCATTAACAAATATACTAGTACCTTTATGAACACATGGGGGTTTGCAACTCCCTGATTGGGAAATCCTGGACAAGTGGAAATAGGGTGTATATGTCTGTTATCAGAGAACCATTTCATCATTGTCTCGTCGCAGACGCATCTCATCCGACTGACCCCGAGCACTCAGTGAAGCGCACAGCGGTCTCGATTCCATGTCAACCAGCGGGTGGAGACAGAAGGATGATAGTGTGAGAATTGGACAGACTGGATCCTGTCTCAGTTTGGTCGAGAGCGTAGTTATCTGTTCTAGCAGAGGCGCAAATGAGACTTGGTGGAGCGGATGGGAAATGCGAGACAGTCAGTATCCGTCACTCCTGACGGGACGTTTGATAATAATTGCCACTCACAGCACGCTTTTCAATAGCCTTCCCATCAAAACACAGGAGAATAGAGACAGTCACACCTCGAGAAATAGAGTTTGAGGGTTTTTTTCCTTGCATGTGTTTCATATATTATTCCACTTTAAGCACATGAGGAAAAGACTACGTTTATTGTGCTACTCTGGTAGGATGCAGCTCTGACCTTTCCCAAGACGAAAAATCTGGAATTTTCAGGATGTCAACAGGTTGTGGATTTGTGGAGGGTCGGTGACTTGTGGACGGCAGGGGGCCGGTTGGCAGGGTGAGGGGTGAAAGGTCAAAGTGCAAATCAGAGGAGCAGGAGGTGGTGTTGATGGTAAGGAACAGATGTACTGGACCTGAAGAGTAAAGCGAATGAAAGCAAAGCATGTCAAATGTTTAAAGAGGGTTGAGCTTGCATCAAGTTCCTCACAAAATGTATCATAGTGCCGTGAGAAAAGATTTCTTAACCTTTGAATTATGAAGCTGATTTTAAATGTCGACAAAGTCATTTGATCAGCTAAAATTGATTGAAACTGGCTGGTTTGTCTTTTCTTCGTAGCACTGCTGGTAAAACATGACGGTAGATTCAAAAATTAGTTAAAAGTACAAAAGTATAAAATCAAAATGAGCTTGAATGCACTGGAAGTCACTCTAAATACAATTGTCTTCCAAATGCATACATGTATAAAAACCATAATAATTTGGATTATTTAGTTGGAGAGCTCTTCTGACTCCTTTTTTCTGCATGGCTCTTTCTGCTTTCAGCATGCACAGCTTAATCTTTTGCTCTGCTTACTTCAGTTCCCCTTAGCATTTTATCTGTTTGCTATTTATATACTAAACATTTTGTGAGACTCGGTCGTCCACTGGTCATGCTATAGAGTTTACTAAGTGTGTATGTAAAAAAAAAACGATCCACATGTGTTGGTTTTCTAACAGGACGTGAGTGGGAGCAGATCTTTTTTTTTGTTTTTTTTCTCAGTTCGTCTTAAATCGTACAATAGAGGGAAATACGCAACCAATTACAGTTAAATAACAGTTGGACAAACAGAGGCCTCCGGAAGAGCAAGGCAATGAATACCGGTCCCATCAATCAACAGCAGAGTTCATTCTAAGGCCGCACCGTCGCGAAAGGCATAAAGGAAAAGGTAATTGTTTCCGGAGTTGCGAAAAAAGGAACAATACGGGAACTAAACGTGTGTAGGGCAACGTGCCTGGGGAGAGAGTTTAGACCTTCAAGCACACTCCAAAACCCCTTGAGGACTGAACGCAAGTCATATGACTTTCCCTTCCTGTGGTGTGTAGTTCAATCTGCCATACACATTCACAAAAGGACATGAATGTGCAGAAAGATAGGTGTGTTACTACGAAAAAGGTTGGGAGTGTCTCTGCGCCGCTGATTATTTCTGACAAGTCCGACCATGTTTTTCCATACCTCTCGCTTTTAAAGTTTTTGTATGCATAGAAAGCTGTTTAGTCTGCCTTAATTCATAGTTTCCGCCTAGATGCAGTAGGTTATTGTTAGTACTGTAGAATCATGGGATCTTCTACAGTGTCGGAAGTTTATTAGTAGTCCTTAAACTTCATGCATTTGCATTTTGCATTTTGCATTCTGCATTCTGCATTCACTTTTTGTTGTCACAGAAGTGGATCATGGTGTACTGGACAAATTACTGAACAATTAGTCCGGGGTTTTGCTGAACGGGTTTGTGGTTTGGGCTGCATTTCTGTGGTCTGGGTTTAATCATCCAGCTATGTTAACTGCCCAGAAATGTAATATCTGTGCTGGTGTTGCTCAGACTGTATCATACAGATTGTACAGTTTCCATCTGTATTAGCAAGTGTTGATGGCTTTTTTTCTGAAGGCAGTTTCGACATCATTTGAGTCATTGTGTATCAGCATCAAGGCACCGATGTGGTTTCTATGCAGTGCTGTGTTAGTTGTTGTTTATCATTCTACCCATAAGATTAAGTGAATTAAATGGATAGAATAACTTGAATTCCTCTCTCTCTACTTCTCATTCTGACCTGATTGGGGCGTTTGATTTCTGTTCATCTTGGCTTTGCTCTCAATGCAGTCTCAGGTGAATTGAAATGGATATTGTTGGTATGTTTTGCTTCACATAACTAGTAGTCAGCTATATCCAAGTATATCCATATGTAAACAATGTTTTCAATATATTTCTAATTACATAAAAGTATATGTATAATTGAATATATAAAACACGATTTTATAGAATATTATACAAAATTAACTAAATATTTGTAGACATTTGTACTGATACTATATGGAGAGCGTTATTGTTGTGCACTCCTGCATTTTACACTGGACCCCCCCCATCCCCCTTTAATGCTCATACCACATTCTTGCAATCTGTAATCAAGCCTTTGATTTTTCTGTTTTAGGTGCCAGTTGGCATTCCTTATGAGCGTTTGGCTTGCCATTATAGTCATTGTAGAGCATAATTAAAGATAATGGAATAAACCGGCAATAACGGGCTTAATTCTAATGCGTGAGGTCGAGGTTGAAATGACAGGCGAAGGAAAACCGAAGGCTCTGTTTATGAAATGAACAAATATTGAGCTCTGTTTCTCGACTGGCACCTCTTTTATGTCAGCGCACTGCTAACGGCACACGTTTTTCCCACTGGTACAGCTGCATGCTTCCAGAATTGCTCTGTACACACAATTCACAGCTAATGGGATGCTCTGAGGTGTCTGTATTTGGGATTTTTTTTTACTTTTGGGTGAACTATTAATTTAATTGAAGCCTCTTCTCCACACTAGTCACTCTAGGGATGTTATTTTGGTGCAGTGTTTTTCATCTTACACTCTTTCTCTTTCTCTGTGCACCCTGTCACCCCTTTCCTCCTGCCCTCCTCTCTTTTCCCCTCTGCTCTGCAGAGCCTCCAACCAAAAACCAAAACTCTAAGCCCACCCTGTGCTCGGTGCACCCGGGTGAACTGCTCAAGCTCAACTGTCCGCTGCCCGAGGCGACTGCCATCGTCTGGACCAAAGACGGCTCCTCGCTGGGCCCTGACAACCGCACGCTCATAGATCAGGAGTGGCTACAGATCCGCGACGCCACCTCTAAGGACTCGGGCCTGTATGCGTGCAGTGCCGCGGGCTCCCGGGCCGGCGACACTCTTTGCTTCATCGTAAATGTTACAGGTGAGACTCTTGTCTACCACAGGTGGCGCCATCTACTGAAGAGACTTTGATATTCGTAGATGAGTCTTCGCACGCCGTATCAGCCTGAACTGAATGGTTCTGTTTGTCTGTTCTCGTTGCATTTTTACAGTTTGCAATGAAGTGGAAGATGTAGTCTTTAAAATGACTTTGCATGCTGCATTCGCATTTACGTCCTGAGTTTGAGATTTGTTTGTATTGTTTTTACAACATTCGTTGGCTTTGTAAATTGAGTATTAAGATTAGTTTAGGCTAGTTCATATGCCTGATGTTAGCTTATGTTTTACACTTTTTATCATTGTGTTATACAGACATTTTGTCTGATTTAACACGTCACGTTAAATTATTTTCTGAATTTTTTCAGCTATCTAGCTAGCATTCACAGTTGCTCTGGGATATTGGACACAATCTTATCTCACAGTAACATTAAATGACACATTACAGTTATTTTTGTGAAATATGCATTTATTTATATATGTGTGTATTTTTTAATAAATAAATTTATATTTAAAAAAATATGTAACAAATATATATTGAATTAGTTCATTAATTTCTAAATTAATTATACAAATATATTTATCAATAAATATTTTATTCAGTCAGTCAGTTAAATTAAATTAAATACAGTAATTATGTATTTATCATCTCCTTTATTTTTCTTTAAATTTGCATGGACACAATGATTAACAAATGAATGACAGATTATGGCATCAGTGCTAAAACAGGTTCACATTTTTAAGACATGAGTTAAAAAATAAACACTCCAAATAGTAAAAGTAATACTATTTAAAAATGTACTAAAATTGTACTCTAAGTACTGATTGGATGAGTTGTGTTCAGCGCTGTTATTGCTATATTAATGCGTCAAAAAGATCAAATATTTGATTAGTGATAGACGTATGGGTGTTGTGATGGCAGGAGAAACAAAGCACGGTTACAGTATTCCTGGTACTCTCTGCAGATGCCATCTCATCCGGTGATGATGAGGACGACACGGAGCGATCGGACGATGTCGGGGTGGACGGCGAGCAAATGCGTGAGTATCGGGACTGGGGGCCGAACACCAGTTGTTACAGAGTACCATGTTAAATGCACTTGTATTTCCAATGTTGAATTTAGATGCAACACGGTTGGCATACTGTTTTTATAGGTATTTGTTTTTTTGCAGTTTTTGTAACTGACACCACACTCTGGTGACAGGACAAGCCTGCAGCAGAGTCTGATGTTAACTATGTTACCAAGCAATTCCAGCACAGACACATTCCCAGAATTCCAGGCCTTCTCTTTCCTTCTTCTTTGTGTCTTTGTGCTCTCCATTTCTCAGGTCCATGAGAGGCCTGACTGTAATTTACCTGCTAAGAGATGTGTTTTGAATTGGGCTTCGCTCTGAGAATGGTAAAAGGGAAAGACCTGAGGTGAAAATATTAACGAAATACAGAAAAAGGAGAAATTCCAAGGGCATTAAAAATCTTGTTAATAAATAGAGTACTGCAAGGGGGTACGCATTTTTGTAGGCAAACCCGGAGGTAAACTGGTTCTCTCGACAAAAACAACAAAAGTTTATGATACTTCTATGTTTTTTCCATCACGATAATCTTCACAAAGGAATTTTGAAGCCTAAATACAATGGCCGGAAGTAAAAAGCTAAAGTTACTCTATAAACAAACTACACCAGTCTCACGACTTGTCAACAGCGCTTTAAGTTCTTTAAAATATACTAGTTGGGAAGTTTGAATTAGAATAGTTTGCAAGAGTGTGATTATAAACACAACAAAGCTGTAAAAGCGACTAGTGAGTTCATGAGTTTTCCTGTTCAATATAATGATGTATCCAGCAACTTCTGTAGTCCCATTTAGCTTCTTGTTCACCTTTTTCAAGACACTTTAAAAAAGCACAAGTGGGGTATTACCGATGTATTTTATTTTGTCGTAGGACAATATCTTGTGCTTGTATTAACCACAGACCTTATTTCAAGCCAAAAACCCATTTACTTTGGGACGATGGATTTGTAAGTTAAAAAATGCAGACTTGTTTCCAGTTTCAGGACTCTGTTCGCAATGGTTTTTTTTGTCATGGTTAACACTAATCGCTTCACATTTTTGAGAACTTTATGCGAAAGAGAAGCCGTGACAGGTGAGGAAAGGATATTGACTGCATTTCCTCTGAAACGAGCACCATACCCACCAGAATCTGTTTTGAGTTGTGCAAAACTAAATATTAAAGAGAGTTGTTGGAACGAGGGGTGGAGCGAGGTCTTCCAGCTAATGGGCTCTGGTTTGGATCTGCACCAACACTTTTCTGTGTATGCTTTGGAGGTCTGGCCTTTGGAGTGGAGTGTAGCTGAGCGGGTGTGGGGGGGATTGGGGTTGGGATGGAGGGGTGTTTAGCATTGTGCTTGGGGCGGTTTCGGGCTCAGTGGGTTGGATTTCTGCCCAGCTGAACCACTCAGAACTCTTTGATATTTCTGTGCAAAGGGGCCTCAACAACAGCAGTCTCAAAAACACAAATTTTTTCCCCCTCTCACGAGAAAGTTTCCTTTATTTGTGAGAAGTTTTGCCTTCGTATGAGGTGCGCTGGAGTAGAAAACACTGGGATTGTTTAAAGTCTAAAGGTCTTTTTTTCTATCTCTGTACAATTTGATGGAATTGGCTGCTGGGTTGTGTCAGTGTTTCGGTTTACTGATAGATTTTTGCAGATACCGGTGGTATTTGTGGATGGTCCCAGAGTTTTTGAAGAAAAATGGCAATGAAGGTTCAATGGACAGTCCATCTTTCACTGGAGGTCACCTTTTTTGGGGTTTCCCAGGACATCCGACCCTACTGCCCCAACGTCTGAGGGTCATTCCCATCTTCGTTTTCTCAATGAAAACCTGAACCGTTTACAAAGTTAAAAGGAGTCGGGTTTACAGACATGTTGTCTGCTGTCCATCAGGGCGCTGAGGTCAAAGAGAACGACCGTTACAAAAGAATTCCCACGAGGTGAGATGAAAAAGTTGGGTGGTGAGGAAAGAAAACATACAGATAGATAGACGTTGAAGAAAAGGTTTGAGTTGAACACCAATTATCATGCCTTCATGCTGAAGGGAAGACGCCTGTTTACACGTCTGATATCAAGTCGTTTGCAACCTTCCGGTTAGCATGTCTGTCGAACAAAAGAAATTGGATGTGATGGTCCAGTTCCTTCTTGGCAAGCCGCTGTGCTTTTGGACCGACTTGTTTTATCCTCCTTTTCTCTTGTGTGTTTTCAGAGCAAATGGGAATATGTTTTTATTTAAGCTGCTCACTGTGAGTTGCAGGGTTCCATTAAGCAGATGGGCGGTGCAGTCATGCAGTGCTGCGAGTGTGAATAACTGTTTTGATTTGCATCCGTGGTCATGCCTTCCTGTTTCCCCTCGCTGAGTTTCAGACGGGCTCCTGCTTTCTCTCTCTCTTGGCAATGATGCATTTCTTTTGGGATATTGGGGTTGAATCAAAATGGACCTCAGATTGATTTGCCATTTTATTGAATTTCTTTGTGTCATTGAATCAGTGTCCTTTGGCATTTTTTATGTGCTGTATTCAGTTTTCATTTTAGTTTAAGTTTTATATTTTTAATCTTTTTTTTTTAAATAAATTTAATTTTTATTTTTTCAGTTTTAATTTTAGTAATTTTAGTACCTCACTTACTTGACAGTAAGTATTATGTTTTTGATTTGATTTTTGTTTCAAGCCTTTTTTTTATTTCAATGTTTTTCATACAGTTATTTAATTTAATAAACATTTTAATTGAATGCTATTTCAATTAATAAAAACAGTTTTTAATAGTTTTACAATAATAATAACAACACTGCATTCACTGCACAGGCACATAAGGTCAAAATGAACTTTTCAAAATGCAATAGTTGTAATATTTACTTAAATTGCAATTTTTTTTAAAATCACACAAGGTCATATTGTAACTTTGATTTTGAATTGATTTGTTATATGACTAATGAAATAAAAAACACATTTAGTGATTCATCCTCAGTGTACTCTACAATCCAATCTGATTCATCTTCTGTACAATCCAGAAGCTACTGTTTCTGGCTTTGATCCTAAGTTTTTCCATAAACATAGATATAGAAAACACACTGTAGATGTCAGGGGCTGATCTATGAACGGCTGAAAGCAGATAAGAGAGGAGGCATAGATAAAAAAAAGTCTCCAGTTTGCATGGAGGTTTTATGTGATGTATATCAAAGCTGCATGTAATCCTAAAGGCTTCGACACATCAAAGAAATATATATAGTGCACTGCAAGTGTGTGGTTCTTGTTGATATTTGGATGACGCAAATGTTTGTATTTCCTGCAGTGGCACCATATTGGACTTCGCCGGAGAAGATGGAGAAGAAGCTGCACGCCGTCCCCGCGGCCAACACTGTGAAGTTTCGGTGCGCGGCGGCAGGAAATCCCAAGCCTGAAATGCGCTGGCAAAAAAACGGAAAACCCTTCAAACAGGAGGATCGCATGGGCGGTTACAAGGTAAGGGATCTTCACTAGTGCTGTATATGATAATGGAACTTATCATGCTAAATGTATTAATGCTTAAAAACTAGAGCAAAAACAAAAAGATTTTTAGAAAGCAAAATGGTTACATTTAAGTATTTTTTTACATGCAGATTTACACGAGTCAGAATTGTAGGCATGAGCTAGTGAAGCACTGGCTCTTGGTTAAAGTGTAATAGATGTGCGGGGCGATTGGTCGATGTACCCCGATCAGTGTCTGTTTGCACTTCCTTCTCTGAAAACACAGCTGAATGATTGAGCTGCTCATGCTCGTTTGATCTGAAGACTCAGATATGAGTCAGGGTCTGACTATAGGACCATGAACTGGTTCAAATTGCCATTTATTATTATTATTATTATTGGTGTTTTCTTAAGAACCTTAACTGATCAGTTGAAACATTTTAATAAAACTAATGACAACTTATTAATGATAAAATGTGATTTAATAATTAAAATTTTTATTGTATTTTAAGTGAAAATAACAATAATAACTTATAATAAAATATATGTCATATAATAAAATGAATATGTCATGAAAGATAAGATATGACCTGTAATTTTAGTTTTATTGAGGTACTTTTATAGTTTTTGTTCATATTTAGAATTAGATTTTATTTTTATAGTATTTTATTTTTATTGCATTTTAGAATATAAAAAACAAACCTTCATGAAAACAATCTCCACCCCTTACCAAGACTGCAGCATTTAGTCAGAATAAGTCAAAAATGTTTAATAAAATAAGTGAGATTATGGTTTATGGATAACATGTGCCTCAGGTGGATGAACCCTTATTTTGTCATCATTTGAATGGTCTCAGAAGGCCGAGGGTTGTGGAGTGAAAGTCTCCATGGAAGAGACGCTGGATTTTGTGGCTTGCAGTCACGAGAGCTGCATTCCTGGGGTAGGGGCGGGAGCTCGCTCATCTGTCGGCACGGCGATATTACTTTTCCCATGGTGCTCTTGCTCGAAAAACCCTCGTCTTCTGGGCCAGTTTCTCTCTCTCTTGATTGTTCTGTCAGTGCTGCTGTCAGATTTGCCCTTCATTTTATAAGACATCACACACAGGGGAAGTCGTGGCCTAATGGTTAGAGAGTCTGACTCGTAATCCAAAGGTTGCGGGTTCGAGTCTCGGGCCGGCAGGGATTTTAGGGGGGGAGTGAATCTCCAGCGCTCTCTCCACCCTCAATACCACGACTGAGGTGCCCTTGAGCAAGGCACCGAACCCCCAACTGCTGCCCACTGCTCCGGGTGTGTGTTCACGGTGTGTGTGTGTGTTCACTGCTGTGTGTGTGTGTGTGTATGTGTGTGTGTTCACTGCTGTGTGTGTGCACGTTGGATGGGTTAAATGCAGAGCACGAATTCCGAGTATGGGTCACCATACTTGGCAGTATGTCACTTCACAGGTGTGAAATTGAGGATAATAGACGCTTGACTAAACCTGAGTTTTGTTTGAGATGAATTCGAGAATAACAAAAACAACTAAGCTTGTTTTTCATTTGTCCCGTTCAGCTCCGACTCCAGCACTGGACTCTAATCATGGAGAGCGTCGTTCCCTCTGATAAAGGAAACTATACCTGCATGGTGGCGAACGCTTACGGATCCATCAATCACACCTACACGCTGGATGTAGTAGGTGAGTCCTGTTTACATGTGTTTAGATACTTGTTTGATTCGGACACTGGTAAACAGCGCAGAAGACGGCTGTGGGTAGCTTTGAGAGGACAGCAGAGCAAATAAAGTGTGAGTGTGTATTAATAAAAATAAGAAGGAGCAAGCGTTGTCCTCCCAATAATGAAAATTATGTCACCATTTACATAGTGATAGATCTATATGTTGGCCAGGCTGATAAAACTGATAAAAATGATATTTTGCCATTGTGAGAATATGGACATTAAGCGATTTGCCTGCCGTACCTGATTTGCAGACTTATGTAAGCATTAACATGGAAATTATTTATATATATATATATATATATATATAGTGAAATATTATTATTTAAAATAACGGTTTCTATTTGAATATATTTTAAAATATAATTTATTCCTGTGATGAAAATCTGAATTTTCAGCATTATTACTCCAGTCTCCAGTGTCACATGATCCTTCAGAAATTTGCTGCTCAAGAAACATTTCTAATTATTGTCAATATTGAAAGTAGTTGTGCTTATATCCAAATCTTCTAAAGCCATACACGGTGTTCTTGTATGTATTGTGCACGTGGCTAAGCTATAATGCAGCTTTAAGAGACTTGGAAGGCTTAATTTCCATTTTTGGGGTGAACTGCCCTTTTAACTCGCAGCTGTCTGTACTAGTTTATAGTTTGAGTAGAGCTGCCCCATCTTAACCTCAGAACCAAGCTATATTTTTGCATGCACACGCCCAAGAACATGCACACACGTACAAAACGCAGACACGCCATGCTCACACTCACATATACATGCTCCCTATTTAGGGCCCCTGTTCTGGGTTAAGTAAAAGCAGTCTCTCAGAAGGTCTCTGTCTTTCTTTTCTGTTTTATTTTATGGCCGTAAAGCCCTTTTGGGTCTGGCTTAGTCTAACACTCTCATCACAGAGAAAGCAGGAGAGAAAAGAGGCAGAGGATAATGCTGTTGTTTTTCACTTTAATGTCAGACTAACCTACCTGGGAAGTCTATGTAAATGACAAAATGAGAAAAAGAAGGTCGGGAGAGAGAAAACATTTTCCCTGTGCCGGAATAGGAGTCTCGCTGACCCTTCAAACAGGTCAATGAAAGTTGCGCCAGTCTGAACTGGCCTGCATTTCTAAGCTGGACAAAGTACAAAGCGCTGACACTTAAAAGAGCCAAAAAGACTCTAATTATCGCTGTTTGTTGTGGACGTCGGCCAGATTCCAGAAACTTCTACTGTAGTTCTCTTCCAACAATAGCCTCTTCTACCAATTTGTGCACACATTATATACATATTTGAGTTTAGGATGCCCGTTCACCATCCACTACCACTGGCACAAGAGTTTGGAGATAAATCACAATAATTTAAGTCATACTAAGTGTATACTTATAACAATATAGTTATTTTAACTGATAATTCAATGAAAAATTCTGAAGTTAATAAATTATTCCTAATCTTGAATAGCATTACTTCATGCTTTTACCTCAATCTTGTTCATGTGTAAATAATATACATTAGTTCTCTGCACTGATAGCCATATAAACACATCTTCTGCATAATAAACCATACAGCAATATCTCTACTGATCGACATTTCAAACCACCCAGACCTAGTTGGCATAGTAACTTAGTTCATCTCCACCCTGATTTCTCTCTTAACCAATCTCGTGCTACAGGCCAAACAACCCCTCCCTGACTGTTTTTGGTCCACGTATGCTAAGTCAGCAGGTTATCCAGAGTTCAACAGTCTTGCTTCGGGATGCCAGATCAGCCTGTAAATGCTTGGCTAATGATGTAATTGATCGATTGTGATTTGGTGGAGAATGCGGGAGAGCGACTGGCACTTGGCTTAAATTGTGGCTAACTCGATGGATTTTTTAGAGAAGGATCTGACCTTCAACCTGGTTTTAGCTGGGTTTTTGGAAAGCTGTTTGGTAAGGGTAGTGGCTAGCAAACTTGAGTAAGCGATAACGTGACACAATTTTGGTAATATATTTTAGCGATTCTGATTCTGCTTGGAGATTATGATTCTTCACAATTACCAGTTTAGATTCCAATAAGGTATAGAAAATGGAATTAAACATTTAGATGTTACATATTTAGTCTGTCTTTTTTGTTTTGCAAAACATTCTGTTGCAGCTGAATACCATGAACAAAAATCAACAGCCTAAAGAATGAACTTTTGCCTATTGTTTTACCAAAAATGCCACAGCAAAAACAACTAGACTAACTAATATAGATTTTAAACATCATTAATTACAAGCAAATAAACAAATTAGTGACAGCACAGATAAATGCAACTGAGCATAGTTCAGGTACAGAAGTACAAATCAAATTTAAAATAACACTGTATAGTTTTTTTAATGAATGAAATATAGATTTATCCCTATTGACGTTATAACGGTTATTCAGTCAAGATCAGTGACTTCTATTTCTTTTGTTCTTAACATTAATGGAACAAACAACTGCAGGAATATTAGGCTGCTGTCACTTTAAGACCTAATGCATCCAATATAATTCTACACATGAATTTTCAGTTTAAATGCTGCTTGCGTTCACCTACTGTGTTTACAAGGATATTTTAATGTAATTATGTGTATTTGTCTAAGCACAAGGCGATACTATATGAACTACACACTATATGAAGCTGCTTTTTGTGGGCATCGCATGCTCTGGAGAAAATGCGCGTACGTGCCAAATTGAGTTTTCCTTTTGCATCTTCTTGTGCTTAAATGGTTAAAAATCACAATAAAATGCACACACATGAATCGATAAGCAGAATTGTAATTGCTTGTCTTGTCAAATCCTCCAGTCTAAACACAATCAATTTAAAATACCTGATAGCATCTCCAAAGGAAGACTTTCTGCCAGACGTGAAGATTTTGTAAGGTTTAGATCTTTGTGTGTCAGCAAAGTTTGTCTCTCCACTTTTTTGTTTCTCATCTGTTCTTCTTCATCTGTCTGTCTTTTCTTTTCACTGCCCATCTGTTGGGCATCCTTTATCCTCTGCATCCCTTGACCCCAACCCCTCTTTCTTTTGCTCTCTGTTTCTGCTTTGCACCATTGTTTTGAGCTTTTCTTGTGCCCCCTCTTGTGCCCCTCAGTCCTAAATCCTCTTACTTCCCCCACAAACCTTTGCTGCATGTCTGTGAAGGTTGACCTCTCCACATCTCCTGTGTGACATCATGCCTGTGTGTCTATGTATTTCGGGGTAACCAGGAGACGTGTCACAATTACAGGGCAAGAGTAATGTTGTGTTGTGAAGACAACGAGGTGTCTGTTTAGTTTGTGATTTTTTTTTTTCTCCCCTTTTTCTTTGGAAAACGTGAGGCAGTAGATCTAACTGTATTCAAAGCAGGGTTATTACAGTTAACTTAAAACTACAACCATTAAAAAAATATTATAAAAATATTATAAAAAAAAATAAAAAAAAAAAAAAAAAAAAAATATATATATATATATATATATATATATATATATATATATATATTTTTTTTTTTTTATTTATTTTTTTTTTTATTTGAAATAAAATAATTACCTGAATTAAAGAAAAATATATATAAAAAATGTAAAACATTTTATTTTATTTAGTTTACATTAGTTTAACTTAATGTACCAAAATGTCTAAAACTAAAACTGTAATAAAATGTATAATTTTATTTATATAGTCATATTTTAAAAACAAAAACTAATAAAAATGATTAAAATTTGAACTAAAATGAAAATAAAAACATTATCATAAAAAAACTAATGATTTAAAAAAAATAAAAAAATAAAATGATTCTAAAATAACACTAAAAATTGTGTGTTCTAATAAATAGTTTTTTCAAATAATAGGAAACTTAGCTGCTCACAACGAGTTTGCTCATTATTGTGGCTTTTGGAAAACAAAAATCACTGCATTCTTATTTTGTATGATCATTTCTAAGGGGAAAAAGGAAATTAAATGAAGGTTTCTGATACGCCAACACTGCTGGAACCGCAGCTGATATACGGTGTGGACACTGCACATCTGTCTTATTTTTCCCTCCACTTTGCCTTTCTTCATCTGTGTTTGTTCAGTCCTTATCAGCAGAGATAATGCAACAGCCTCTGTTTCGTGAAGTCTCAACAGCAGCCTAATAGGACGGTAGGTGTGGTGATCTGAACACCGTATGTTCGCGTATAGTTTCACTGTCTTACCATGCAGATTGGGCTAGTTTCCACAAATTACAAAAAATATTAAGCATTTTCAACATTGATAATAATAAGAAATGAGCAGCATTGTTTTCCAAAACCACTTCCAAGTGCTTTGCTGACCATGATATTACTGTGCTTGATTGGCCAGCCAACATGCCTGACCTGAACCCCATTTCTATTTTCAAGAGAAAGATGAGAAACAGTCGATCCAACAATCCAGACGAGCTGAAGGCTCAATAGTGCTTCAGCAGAGCCACAGGCTGATCGCTTCCATGCCATTCCTCACTAATGCTGGAATTTGTGCTAAAGGAGCACTAAGTATTTCCAAGGCTTTCCTGTAGCTCAAATAGTAGAGCATGGCGCTAGCAACGCCAAGGTCATGGGTTCGATTCCCAGGGAAAGCAAGAGTTGATAAAATGTAAAAAAACTGTAACTTGAATGGAATGTAAGTCGCTTTGGATAAACGCATCTGCTAAATGCATAAATGTAAATGAACATACTTTAAACAACTTGAACTTTTCTGTTTTGCAAATCCTTTTTTTTTTATTTTGATTGATCTTAGGAAATATTCTAATATTTTGAGATACTGGATTTTTGACTTTCATGAGCTGTAAGCTCTAATCATCAAAATTAAAACAAAACAACTTTTGAAATGTTTTGCTTTACATGTAATGAATCTAAAATATATGAAAGTTTCATTTTTTTAAATAAGTTACAAGAAAAAATGTACTTTTTCATGATATTCAAATTTTTTGAGATGCACCTGTATTAGAGTGATTTCTGAATCATGTGTCAATGAACTGGAGTAATGATGCTGAAAATTCAGCTTTGTATCACAGAAAAAAATTGCATTTTAAAATATATTCAAATAGAAAACAGTTATTTTAAATTGCAATAATATTTCATAATATTCTTGATTTTTCTGTAATTTTGAGCACATAAATGCAGTTTTGGTGAGCATAAAACTTCATTCAAAAAAACCTTACCAACCAAAACAGTAGTGTCTTTGGTAAAAATCAATATAATAATGTTAATTTCTTCCTTTCTATCAGAACGCTCTCCTCACCGGCCCATTCTTCAGGCAGGCCTTCCAGCCAACGTCACTGTGCAAGTCGGAGAGGACGCTAAGTTCGTCTGCAAAGTATACAGTGATGCTCAACCTCACATCCAGTGGCTGCAGCACATTGTAAAGAACGGCAGCCGTTATGGTCCTGATGGACTCCCTTACGTCCGGGTGTTGAAGGTAGGCTTGGTTTTCATTTTGGCTCTTTTTTCCATGTATTTTATCCTTGCATTTTGGGGAACAGGAATGTTTTGATGCAGCTGATTTCTTTTGGAAAGCAGGAGAAAATGCAAAAACACTTTATTCTTGCAGGAGATATTCTCGTATATCTTATTCCATGTAACGAGTGGTGCTCCTTCCTTTTCTGCTCTCCTAAAGAATAAGTGAGATTATAACAGGTTCCCATGTGTGTGTTTTTGTCCCTCGTTGCGGCGCCCCCTAGCGTTCGGGCATAAACAGCTCGGACGTGGAAGTGCTCATGCTCACCAACGTCACAGAAGAGGACTCTGGTGAATATACGTGCCAAGTGTCCAATTATATCGGTCAGGTCAGCCAGTCCGGTTGGCTCACTGTCCTACCAGGTAAAAACAAGAACGAGACGTCAATCCCCCGGCGTCCCCTTCCCCCCTGCTGGTGTTTTGGGTTGTTTTTTTTTTTGTCGTCAGGGTGATCCTGGGATTTTCGCTGAGCCGTTGTGGTGTGGTCTGGTGTTTCTCTTATTTTTTGGTGGATCTTTCCTGGTGCCCAATCAGCCATGGAAACAAGCCTTTGGTCTGTCATTGCCACTACCTTCCTGTTCTGTTCTGTGTCAAGTTTCCCTCCTTCTTTTCCCCCTTTGATTTATCGCTTTTCTTCAGTACTTTCTTGGCGAAAAGACAGCGGCTTGTTTTCCATGTTTCTTTACTTGTGTTTGCATGAACCCTTGAGGATGCGGTGGGTTCACCTGTGTTGGGTACAGAGGTTTCGGCCTTCAGTTAGATCTACGTTTATGGTGATTTTATCCTGCCCTTCCTATTTGACGATCTTCTTCTCTCCCGAAGTGGAACATCTACCATCTCTGTAATGCGTAGATGGGAAGTACAACATTGAACATTTCCTTTTCTCTTCTTGGTATTATGGGTCTGATTTGTTTCTTTTCTTTCTTCCATCCATTCTTGTACCTCCCTTCCATCTTCCTCTTCTCCTGCTTTTCCTCCTTTGTTTCTCTCAGACGGCAGGTGTGAACACTACGGACAAAGAGATCGAGTTGCTCTACCTGCCTAATGTAACTTTCGAGGATGCGGGCGAGTATACGTGCTTGGCGGGTAACTCTATTGGGATCTCCTATCACACTGCTTGGTTGACGGTGCTTCCAGGTATACACTCGTCCTCTACTGCTTCCGTACCTACACCTCCTTTATGTCGAAGCCACATTGGTTGATATCACACCATTGGTCTTTGAGAGGGAACAAGAGGCACTTGGGACAGTGCTTGTTTTAGTAGCATTTTACTAGATATACTGTATATAAATAAAATAAATATTTTATTTTATCAATTATATATAAAAGAAAAAAAAAATATATTCTTTATTTTTATTTTATATATATATATATATATATATATATATATATACACTCTTACATTTTTTAATGTTTAAATCGTTTGAATTTAAGTGTTATGAAATTCTCTAAAACTGTACCCAAGTGTCTCGAGATCCCTATTATTTTCGATTTTCTTTTCCCAACTAACATTTTAGTGGTTGCATGTTTGGAAAGATGTGTTTTGATGGAATAGTTAGTCTAAAATTGCAATTCTGTCATTATTTACTCACCTTGATGTTGTTTTAAAGTTTGACTGACTTTCCGTATAACACCAAATGAAAAAAGTCAGATGGGTTTAAAATGACATGAGGTTGTTAATGATGATAAAATGTTTATTTTTTGCTGAACTATTCCCATATGTTTCAAAGTCTTTTTCCATTTCAGCTCTAATAACTGCTTTGTTCTCTAAAGAAAGTCTCAAGATTTGCTTACCCTCTCACATGCTGGACTTTCTTAGTTATTAGAGCCACTTCACAACCTGTGTCTGTTCCTGTGTGTGTTCTTGAGTGTGATTTAGGACTAGATTTTTTTTATTCTGGACAGGTTTAACTAAATATTAGTGAGTTCAACATAGCTTTACGAACACAAAGCCTATCTGTCGTCATGCGCAAGACAGCATCCTGTGTGCATGCTAACATGCATAATGTAACAGCGTGCACCTCACTGCATATTAATAAGAGTCCATTTCCTGAACAGGAAACAGACCAAATCTTTGACCGTAAATGGCACTACTTACTGGTCTGTGGTCAGACAGATGGAAGTCACTGTGTGTGTGTGTGTGTGGATGTGTGATCGTATCCATGAAATGTGCATTTCTGAAGGACCTCAATTGTCAGGAAGTACTTCAATACTGTGGTCATATTTAAACCATTTTGTGAGCGTGTGTATGTTTGCAGGGGCCATTGAATGTCAGGAAAATATGCTATGATGGATAGAAAGATCACCAAGGAGATCTCTTCAGTATCTTGTTATTAAATGGAGATCAAATCTCACGTGTCTTAATATGAACTCTAAATGTTGAACTGCTCTTCAAATTCATTTTATAGCTCTTACTTAAGTTGATGACTTAAATGAAAAGTTTCCTGAGCTACAGGTCAAGAAAAGTGCTTTGTAGAACATTTAATAGTTTGACATTGATCAGTATGTCAAGTGTGTGTGTGTGTGTTGGTTTATCTTGTCATTCTTTAGTCACCTTCATCTTTTCCTCTCCTGTTTTGTTATCACTGGCAGAACATCTTGCTCTGAAACCTTAATGTCCTTCATAACCATCTTAAAAGTGTGCTTTGTCCAACATTAAGGTTTCTGGTGCAGTATTCCTTGGCTGTATGACTTGTGGAGCGTCTTAAATCCTAATTGTTGCCTCACTTCTTTCCGATCCTTCTCGCTGCTCTACAGCCGAGCCAGACGCCATCGAGACGGACTATCCTCCGGACTATGTGGAGATCGCCATCTACTGCATAGGTGTCTTTCTCATCGCCTGCATGGTGGTGATTGTGGTGGTTTGTCGAATGAGGACGTCGGCTAAGAAGCCTGATTTCGGGAGTCAGCCGGCAGTGCACAAGCTGACCAAACAGATCCCTCTGCGCCGCCAGGTAACAGAAAGTAGATAAAGAGTTCTAGAGATCTTATACACACCTACACACACACACACTAATATAAGAATGATTTGTCTTTGAATTATGCAATTAGTGGGGGTTTCTATAAGGCAAGTTTATGTTTAGTGATTCGAAACAGCCTCTTATTTTAAAGTATAGCATTTTGGAATCAATCTTGTTTTAGATATTTGTGCTACGGACATAAATAATTCTTCAAATCATGCAATTATGTTTTTTTTTTAAATGTAATATTTTAATTTGTTTTTAGATGTAATAAATCATAATATTTTTATGTAATTTATTGTATGAAGATAATTGAACCTGGGATAATTGAGAAGATAATTACATAAAATATAAATATAAAAGGTCATTATATTATGTATGATGATATATTTTATTGTATACATTTTATTTCTAATGATTTCTAATGATTTTATATTATATATAAATATATCTTTAAATATAATCTAAATTATTGGTTTAACATGTTGACTTTTACATGATTAAGATGTTTATCATGTATTATGTAAAGATAATTGAGACTTAGATAATGGACAAGATAATTATATAAGTCACTTTGATATTTATAATTTATGAATATATGATTTATATTATATTTTTGATGAATATAAACTATATTTTTATGAATGATAATAAAAAGTGTATATATGAACAACATTATTCTAGATCAAATATTTTTAAAGTTTGTACGCTTAGGTTTTGTACAGCAGTACCTTTGTTGTACATTTTTGAATAACATGTCAAGTTTTTTTGTTGAGAAGTTGAAGGTATGCTATATGGTGGTAAGTAAGTTGGAAACATTCTTTCAAACCATTAAATTCTGAGCAAATGTATGACACGTTATAAATACTAAAAAAAGAAGAAAAATGCATGGCTTTTAGGTTTAGGTAACTTCAGTTAAGCCTGATACCTTACCCTAGATTTTGTGCTATTATTTGTATCATATAAGTCACAGCTTACTATATTGATAATATTGAGCTGCTAAATGCACACAATCACAAACACACATGTAGGTGTTAATAGTGTTCGGTGCTGTCTTCAAGACTCAGGTGATCAGCCATCCGTCTTTCCCCTTACAGGTATCGTCTGACTCCAGCTCCTCCATGAGCTCTAGCACACCATTGGTCAGGATCACCACTCGCCGTAGCTCCGCCCACGACGACCCCATCCCAGAGTACGACCTCCCTGAGGACCCTCGATGGGAGTTCTCCAGAGACAAGTGAGAAAAACACACGGCAGCTGATTTCGGTTGTCAGTTCATCTTTTAGTGCTTAAAACCAGTACACAGTTCAGTTTCACGGGGTTGTGGCTAGAAGGGATACAGCTAAAACTGGAAGCTAACAATAAATGTAATTTTCTACCTATTAGATTGTGTTTTATTAAGTCTACACCTACACCTACCCTAACCCTAAACCTACCCCTTACAATAATGCAAAAACAGTAATTATGAGTGACATAATTGTGTGACAAAAATTACGCTATATTGATGTGCGTAAGCTCAGAAGACAAATCTGTATACCATCTAGCCTTAACTTTTTTACGGGAGTGACAACCGCATTCTCCAACCGAATTGACTCCCGAAGAAAATTTAGGTATAGTGACAGCGGAATATATGGAAATTCTAGTGTGTATGAAACCAAACCGAACAACTGGTTGTTTAAAGATGTATTTAAACGCATTTCAGAGTTGTGTTTTTTTTGGAATTTGAGGTGCAGGAAATCAAAGTGACATGTTTTGATTCATTAGTGTTGCCAGATCTTACTAGGAAAAAAAAGGCAAATAAAAACAAGCCCATATTTAACTTAAATCCAAACGCGTTATTTTAGGAATAAGCCACATACCAAAATATAGCGATCTGCCTATTAACTCCATAAACTGGATTGCTTAATGAGCCGAGCCCAAACAACAATCCCAAAGATGCTTAATAATAAGTGGACGTGGCAACCCTTCAATCTTCCAAATATAAACAAAACTCAACGGTGGTTTAGTTAAAATCACTGAACATAACTAGTCTTTGGTTGCTGTAATATTTCATTGGTTAAAAATAGTGGATACTAAACGTGCAAAACGGTAAAACGTTGCTACTGTTACCATGGTGTCGATCATCGCAGTTTCTAGAGTGAGTCGTGGTTCGCGTTTGTCACTTCAAAAGCATAATCTTGCATCTTTTTCGCTTGTAAATAATTCTGATGTGAAGCTAATCTTCTTGTATGCTTACAATCCCATTATGTCTAATTATTAACCTGTGACTTATGCAGGCGCAATGTATAATTAATCATTCATAACACAACACAGGCCTCTGTTCGTTAGCCGTTATTATTCTTAGAGAAACCAAACACACATTTTTCTCATTATATAATGGAATATACAAGCGGCTACCAGATAACTTTCTGTTAGCATCACATGTTCTCTTCTGACACGGTGACCTCTAATGATCATGTGACTAATGAGAGAAACTCAGACTCTCAGATTAATGTTTAATTGTCTTGCTTAATATTTACAGAATGCTTCCGGTATCATTTGGAGGTTTACAATGGATCATCTATCGTGGTGTTGCCAAAATCGTACAGATTCCTAATTAATGAATAAGTAGGCCTGTTTAAGCAATCTGTAACAAAAATGGTGGTTAAATAGGAGTCTGTTTGTACTTTGATTGTCTCAAGGATGATTTGTAAGCAGTTTAACATGCTATTATTCAACTCCAAACTCTAAGTTTTATTTATTAAATGAATGGTGGAAACCCAACAAGTGCAGGTGGAGTTGCTCAGTTTTTGCAGGATTAAGCTGTTCGTGATTTAGTGGATAACAGTCCTTACATGTTCACCACTAATGGCCAGTAATGTTCATTCTATAGGTGAATGGTGAACCATTTTATGTATTTTTTGACTTCACACCCAGGAATTATTGCCTTTGGGAAGACAAGCTAAGACGTGTTTTTGTGAGGAACACAAGACTTATGGAAGGAAAGATTTTGTTCCATTCCAACAAAAAATGTATTCAATCAGTAACCATAACAATATTTCCCGATATTGTCTCTCTCTCTCTTTTTTTATTTCTAATATTGAAAGTAGATAATATTCGGGGCCTACATTTTTCAATTCATAGCAGTAAACAGTAAATTGTTATTGTTTCAAAAATACTATACAGTTATTTGTTTTTTTTTACTGTGCACAATGCTTTCATAACTGATTGAATTGGAAGCATATTAATTCTAGATGTTTTGAATTTTTTTTTTTTTAAATCAGTCCTATATGAACATTTTGAAATATTTTTTATTATATATAAAATTTAATAAATTATACATAACTGCATTTTACTGCACATAATATTTTTTAATAAGTTTTAGAATTCTTAGAATTAATTTGTACATTTTTAAAATTATTTTTATTATACATTATATAAAATATAATAATAATAATGTCTTTTAACTGTATATGCTATTTTGAGTTTTACTGGAAAAATATAAATTGTAGGTTTTTTTTCAAAATCAGTTTCTAACAATTTTTTTTTTTGACAGTGCTGCCATATACAGTTACATTTTTTTATAAAAAATTATTTATTTCATTATAAAATACATTTTTTGCGCATTCCTATAATACACTATTAGCACAAAGTTTAAGCTATACATTTTTTTTTAATTTTTTTTGGGACTGCTGTCTTGCCCCAGGGCGCATGCCGGGCTGAAAACTGTGGAATGTTAACGTTTGTGGTCGGCATGGAGGATAAACATAACATTGATTATCTGTGGTGGAGTGGAGTAGACAGAGGCCGCCATTGACCGTACGGCACAGAGGGGGATTGTGTTATCACAGCCTCAGATCGGCCCCCGGGCCCCGGTGCGGGTGTCAATGTTTACATAGCCCAGTGCTGCAGGGGGCCGGGGACAGACCCCAGCTCCTGCCAATCAAAGGTTGACTGAAGGCCACTGGCAGGGCAAGAGGTCAAATGTCACAGTTATCGTGAGGGATGAAGATGAAGTGTGTGTGATTGTGTTTTAATACGTGAGGTTGTGTTTGTTTCCAAACTAGAGCTAATTAAGAGACAAATTAGCTGAAAAAAGTCCCCAGAAGTTAATTTGATGAAATTAAGATATTTTTTGAGCTGTTCTCAAAAGGAGAGTTGGTTCATAAATATGCTCTGTAATATAATTTATTTTAGAAGTTGTGAATAAAACAAGATTATTGGAGTATGTTTTAAAACATACAAATATATGTTTGTGTATAATACATTTTTGTACATATATATCATGTGTATATATATATTGATACTTGGTAAATAAAAATAAAAGATGGACACATATTTAAAGAAAATGATTTCAAAAACATATATAAACATACAGATTTTTTTTGTATATATACAGTATGTTGTTTTAATAAAGTTGCATATATACATAAAATATATTGTTGACATGTATGGTTGCATATAATACCACATATAGAATCAAAAATAATTATATAGATATTATTAAAGTGTACATATACAAATATTACTATGGAAATGTTATATGTTATAAATTTATATCTTGATCTACCCAGAGAACATACATAAGTGAAAACTATATATATATATATATATATATATAGTTCCCTCTATAAGTATTGGAACAGTAAAGACAAAATTGCTCTGTTGGCTGTGGAGTCAAGACATTTACAAATATGATTAAAAGATGAATATGAGACAAAACTACAGAATGTCCCACTCATTGAGGTGAGCATAAGTATTGGGATAGTTGAACATAAGGCAGATATAAAAGATTAAAAGCTATTATTTAGTTGCAGAACCCTTGCGCACAATCACAGCAGTGAGTCTGTGACCCATAGACATCACCAGACTCTTGGTCTCATCCTTTGAAATACTTTCCCCAGCCTTCAATGCAGCCAATTCCAATTGTTGCTTGTTTTGTGGAGTTTCTGCCTTTACTCTCCTCTCCAGCTGGTGAAATTCATGTTCAATCAGATTTAAATCTGGAGATTGACTTGGGCAATCTAAGACTTTCCATTTCTTTGTTCCTTATAAATTCCTTGACTGAACTGGCAGGGTGTTTTTGGTCATTGTCCTGATGCAATATGAAGCACTTCCCAATGAATCTGGTGGCATTTTCTTGAATATTGGTAGGCAAGATGGTTTTGTACCCTTCCAAATTCATTCTGCTACTGTCATCATACATTAAGTCATCAGTAAAGTTGAGAGGGCCTGTTCCAGAGACAGCCATGCATGCCCATGCCATGACACCACCTCCACCATGCTTTACAGATGAGGCTGTATGCTTGGGATCATTGCAGTTCCCTTTTTTTCTCCACATTTTTGCTTTCCCATCACTTAGATAAAGGTTCATCTTTGTCTCATCGGTCCATAAACGCAGTTCCAAAACTCTTCTGGCTCACCTTTGTGCTTTTTTTCAAACTCTAATCTTGCCTTTCTATGTTTGGTGCTGGTCAGAGGTTTGCATCTTGCTGTGTAGCATCTGTAATTCTGTGTCAAAGTCTCCTGAGGACAGTAGATTGTCAGAGCATCACCCCAGCTTTCTGGAAGTTGTTGGTGATTTTACAGACACGTCTTTTATGGTTCATTTTCACAGCTTTTATGATTTGTCTGTCATCAACTACTGTTGTTTTCTCAGCCGATCAGGTCGTTGTTGGTTGCTGGTGGTTTCCAAACTCTTGATTTCTCCATGCCCTTTGTTTTTGCTGTAGCTCTAACTGACTTCCTCTTTTCTTTTAGCATCCAAATTGCTTGCTTTTCTCTCAAAGTCAGCTCCCTCGTCTTCATCCTGGTTTGTGTGTCATCATCATCGAATGCAGAAGTAATGGATATAACTGATACGACACATTCCCTGCTTTTAATATCTGAAGAATTAATGCAACAGGACACAGCTGATCACTTAGAAAGACTTGTGAGGAAACTGTTCCAATACTTATGCTCACATCAGATAGAGGGATGAAACTCTAAAAGTGCTGTTCTTTTTATTTGGTAAAACATCTATGTGTTGAATCCCCCAATAATACAATGTGACATTTCTATAGTTTTGTCTCATATTCATCTTTTAATCATATTTGTAAATGTATCGACTCCACAGCCAACAGAGCAATTTTGTCTTTACTGTTCCAATACTTTTGGAGGGCACTGTATATATATATATATATATATATATATATATATGCTGGGCAAATGTGTTTGACTTGACACCAGAAAGAATTGCAGTGTTTTTAGTCGATCAACATTGGCTGTATCATTGGCATTAGACTGGGGTCTAACCTGTTTGATTGAACACAGCAAGTCTTTTGGAATTCTGCACAGAAATAAAACACTTTACCCCTTTAAAAAAGGTCGGAGTCTCTTAACTGATGTATACGTTACAACACTCTCCTGAAACATGCTCTAATCTTTTTTGCACTTGACCAGAGCACGCTAGTCAAGCGTTAACCCCGGTATCTGGCCTTCTCTTGCACACTTTAAGAAAGTCTCTAAATCCCCAAAGGCATATTGTTGCTCACCCCAGAGGACTGTAACTCTAGATCTCCCAGCCAGACATTCGGCTGTCACACTCTCTAATGTCTAATGTAAGCTTTGCAATGGAAGGCAAAGGGCATCCACTTAACACCTACGAGTTAAGTAAACACAACACACGCACTTGCAACTCTGATATACGGTTAAATGTCGCTAATGCAACGTGTTTCCAAACTAGACAGCATTTTTTAGCATCATAATCGCATCTGGAGACTGAAAAAGTCTGTCTGGTTGGATTGAAATGCTCATGCAAATGTGCATAAATAATGTGCATAAATAACAGTCAAGAGCTTTGGGTTTCTCTGTAATGTTTGTGTTTTTTGGTGTTTGTTTGTGCAGGTTAACTCTGGGTAAACCGCTTGGCGAGGGCTGCTTTGGGCAGGTTGTGATGGCTGAAGCTCTGGGCATTGACAAGGACAAACCTAAAGAGGCCGTGACGGTGGCTGTTAAGATGCTGAAAGGTAAATATTTATGGATTAGTTTCCATGTGAGTCAAACTGTACTCTGGTGCATGTCCTAAATCAACATTTAGCCTTAGTTTACTTGCATGTTAACAGGATCTGAAGGGTTTTAATCATGTAGGTCTTTGCAGCTCTGTGTAACTGGTTCATTTTTGCATTTATTTGAAACATTTCACCACTAATGGCTTCATCAGATGTAGGATGGTGGAAATTACTTGACTTTTAACCTCATCAGCTCATAAATTGATGTGGGCGTCACCTTTCAAATGGTTCGAATTGCTTTTTACAAGGGAGCTACTTCTCTGATGTAGTGAATCACAAAACTACTGGTTCATATACGGATGGTACTCAAGTGAAAGTTCAAAGCCCGGCAGATACAAGCTACAAATCACACCAGTTCAGCAGAGATAAAATTCACACGGGATATTCTACAGAACAACAGGCTGAGGTTTTAGACTGTTTTATGCAGAAGACTGAGTGGAGTGTTTGAAGAAAAGCAAAGAGTTCGAGACGAAGGGAAGCAAACATGTCAAGAAGGCTCTAATAATGTCTACCTTCCTAGATAAGGCAGTTGCTAAAACAGCTAAAAAAAATCTTGCAAAAACAACAGACGGACAGGTAGAGCACAATGCAGACAGAATAATATTGTCATATGGAACCTATGAGGAAAAGATGGAACATTTTCAACAAAAACAGCAGTGTTATGAACCCAGCAACACACTAAGACACCTCACCTCAGCTTTTGTTTTTAAGAGTGTAGGAAACCATATAATATAAAATAAAATAATATAATATATAATTAAATTAATTAAAATAATATGTCTACAATTTATACACATATATGAATTTTTGTCTGTATTATAAATATTTTTATTTTACAATTTTACAGTTATTTATTTAAAGTGTGTGTGTGTATATGAAGAGTTAATTTGCAAAAACAGATAACTCCGTTTTTAAGCATTTTCAGTAATCACGTTTTTTCATTGTGCATTCCAATTAATCTCAATCAAACTGTAGTCAGGTTATTTTGATTAGGTAAAAATAACAAAAAAATACAGCTAACGCAATAAAATACAATAAAAACATGATAGCATAATGAAAAACAAGATTTTTTTATCTGTTTTTGCAAATAAACTTATATTAATATAAAATTATATATATATAATATAATAATATAATGGCCTCTCCCTAATCAGCCCAGTCGCAAAAATGAAAAAACTACTTCACATAAGCTAAGAATGTTTCAGTTGGGTGCAAATTTTAGTGAAGGTATTGTTATGATCTGAGAATGTGCATATGTTGAGAAAGGGAGAAAGTAGGAGAGGAGGTCTTGACTGTAGAGGCCTGCGCGGGGTTATTTGTTGGTGCTGAGTGAAGTTGGTAGAGCTCGGGTCAAGAGGCCGCATAGCTGACCCGGTGCACACTAGCTGCACGGCTTTCGCTCTTCACCTGCACAAAGAAAGACCCTCACACTGAAAGAAAGAGAAGAGAGTGGGGGAGGGAGCCAGCAGCTCAAAAGAAGTTTTAAAGGATGTTGAGAGGGCCGAGGGGGCAGGGCTGCAGCGGAGAAAACACTTAAAACAAGAGCACGTTCACCGCTTACACCTGGCTTAATTACTGGCCCAAGACAAAAAACATTTAGAAACTTAAAGGGAAAGTTATTTACTGATGCTGTTCCAAATCCATTTGAAAATATTAGCTAGTTTAAAATATTAATAAATAATACAAAAGCATAATTATATACTAAATTAAAAAAAATTTAGGCCACTGTAAAGTATCGAACAGAATCTTAGTTTTTTAGAGAAATTAGGTCTTGAAACGTTGATGAATGGAAGGAAGAGTGCACAGCATTCTTAGCAGAAGAAACTGGAGTAAGATAAGACAGGAATGGCGGCCGGTGGATTGTGTCAGGCTCGCTCCAGTGATCAGCAGGCAGATAATGAAAAGGCGACTGTCTCTAAGGTAATTACTCTAAATGGAAGAAACGCTTTTTAATTGTGAGGCAATGAAAGGAGAGCTGTGTGGCGGCTCTTCAGTGTAACACTAAACCACACAGACAGTTACACTGGGACACAGACAGACAGTCCGGCCAATCCAGCCAATCGACTCATATAGGATACGTTAGCATGTATAGCATATTAACGCACCACTCATACTACTATTGCATTACGTAGAATGTGCATATATATGAATATTATGCTACAAAAATCTACTGTACGTATATAAACAAAACACTGAGAAGAAGTGTATCCCACAATACAATTTGCCTTGACCTTTCATTTCCAATGTGTCCTATTTTTTAAAATCTTTATTAGAGTGAACTGCCAAATATTAAGATGTATTACAAAAAGAAACATTTGAAACATTTATCATTTCTCTGCTTTACATACTATTTATTTAAATATAGAATGAAGAATACAGTATTAACTTTTAAGTATTGCGATCGGAACACAGTCTCATCTGTTAACAAATTTCACAAATAATTACAAAGAAATGTGAAAAAAACACAATGAATTAAACGTGAAATTACAGAGTAGAAAGACTGATATAGGATTTGTAAAATGTACTGCAATAATCTTTGTTATATCCAAAAAAAGCATTGTTTACAATGTAGTGAGAAGAACTAACAGGATTTATTTAGGATTTTTCCTAAAAAAGCAGATTACATTTTGTTGAGTGGGCACAATGAACACTATTTTTATTCTGTGTTTTATTTTTAACCTTTCTAGATGATGCAACAGAGAAAGATCTTTCTGACCTGGTGTCAGAGATGGAGATGATGAAGATGATTGGCCGGCACAAGAACATCATCAATCTTTTGGGAGCGTGCACACAGGACGGTAAGTGGAAATCTCATTCATTTCAAGGAGATAGTTTACCCAAAAATACAATTCTGTCATTATTTAAAGGGTTAGTTCACCCCAAAATTAACATTATGTCATTAATTACTCACCCTCATGTCGTTCCAAACCCGTAAGACCTTCGTTCATCTTCGGAACATATTAAGATATTTTTGATGAAATCAGAGAGCTATCTGACCCTCCACAGACAGCAACGCAACTGAAATGTTCCCAGGTCCAGAAACGTAGTAAATACATCAGTAAAACAGTCCATGTGACATCAGTGACTCAACTTCAGTTTTGCGATGCTACGAGAATACTTTTTTTTTGCGCAAAGAAAACAAAAATAGCAATTTACTAGCCATTTAATAGCCATTTTAGAGAGTATCACAATGCATACGCACGCTTTCGCCTAAGCGTAAACAACACTTATTATGCAGCTTTCGTTCATGCGCACGCTTTCCCCCCGAACGTAAACAACGCTGATTACGTCAAATACGTTCTTGGGTACTCTCCAAAATGGCAGAAGACGTAACTCGGGAGAGAGAAATGGTTGAGTAAATAGCTATTTTTGTTTTCTTTGCGCAAAAAAAAAAAGTATTCTCGTAGTATCGCAAAACTGAAGTTGAGTCTCTGATGTCACATGGACTGTTGTATTTACTACGTTTCTGGACCTGGAAACATTTCAGTTGCGTTGCTGTCTATGGAGGGTCAGATAGCTCTCTGATTTAATCAAAAATATCTTAATTTGTGTTCCGAAGATGAACAGAGGTCTTACGGGTTTGGAACGACATAAGGGTGAGTAATTAATGACATAATTTTTATTTTGGGGTGAACTAACCCTTTAAGTTGTTCCAAACCTGTACGTTTTTCTGTTGAACACAACATATATTTTGAAGAAAGTTGGTAACCAAAAAGTTGCTGGCAGCCATTGACTTCCATAGTATGGAAAAAAAAGAATTACTATGGAAGTCCATGGCTACCAGAAACGATTTGGTTAGCAACATTCTTCAAAAATATATTCTTTTGTGCTCCACATAAGAAAGAAATGCATACAGGCTTGGAATAAGATGAGGGAGAGTTAATGATGACAAAACTTTAAATTTTGGGTTAACTATTCCTTTAAGCGCTCACCTGTATAAATGACAGTGGGATGACAGTCTGTCTCTCTTTCACAGGTCCGTTATATGTCATAGTAGAGTATGCATCTAAGGGAAACCTTCGGGAGTATTTGAGGGCCCGGCGACCCCCGGGAATGGAGTACTCATACGATATAGCCCGAGTATCAGATGAGCCTCTCACCTTCAAAGATCTGGTGTCCTGCACTTATCAAGTAGCCCGTGGCATGGAGTATTTAGCCTCACAGAAGGTATCTGCACATGCACTCCCTATAAATACCATTTACCTCACTTTATAAATATCACTTAAATAGGCTTTAAATGGTGCTGGTCTCCGGCTCAGATCTGATTTTTCTAATCAAGTCAAAGTCACTTTTATTTATATAGCGCATATTGTTTCAAAGAAGCTTCATGGTAATAAACAGGAAGAATAACTGTGTTAATGTTGTAAAATGAATCAATTATGAATCAAACTGTACATAAGACAACAGTGTCATATTTCAGCTCAATTCAGTTCAGTGTTGATTTAATTTAATTCAGTAACAGTGTTGATGATCTCAGGCTGCTAAAATAAGCAGTAGCAAAAAGAAACAAGCTGCTGGATAGTTTGCAAGGTTCACGCCATGAAATCTATTCAAGGGTTTTGTTTGCGCACACCTGTATATTCTGTTATATACAGTATTTGATTTCACATTGTCCCTAAAAAGTTAACAATTGGCTAAATCTTGGCTGTAATAAACAGAAATGGACTTAGCAAAGCCTTCATGCTGATGGCTTTGCTAAACTATTTATAGAATATATCAATTGAAGAGTTAAATCTAACAAGCATTTTTAAGGCAGTTTATTCTGATATGCACATTTTTTAAAGAGAATTCAGCCGTCCAATTAGATTCATGCAGCATTTTTCAGGCAGTCATTGAATGAATCACGGCAGATGTGCACGACTCTGTTAGCCGGTCACTTCGCTCTCACTGCGAGCATGCTAACTAAACACTGTCATCACGCTCCCCTTCCCGTCTGGAATGCACAGAGAGCCTTATCGTGCCTCAGACGCTCTCACATGCGGATCCGCCCTGCGGTTTATCCCTAAAGCACCTAAAACCTTTGTGTTGTTTGTGTCTGCGTGTGTGATTTTTGTCTGTGTTTCCAAGATGATGTCGTGGTGATTTATCTTTGTTCTATCTTTCTTCATCTCTATGGCAGTGTATACACAGGGATCTGGCTGCCAGGAATGTGTTGGTCACGGAAAGCAACGTTATGAAGATTGCAGACTTTGGCCTGGCCAGAGACGTCCACAACATAGATTACTATAAAAAGACCACAAATGTGAGTTTCATTTCGTCAGGAGATACTCCTCTTTACCGTAAAACACATTTCTCGCTGATTTTCATCTCGCTGTGCATTCATTTGTAGATTTTTATAGATGCCTGTAACGACACATTAGTTGATGTTGGAAGTTGAGACAAGACATACACATGTTTTTGAAAGAAGTCTCTTCTGCTCACCAAGGCTGTGTTTATCTGATCTAAAAATACAGTAAAAACTGTAAAATTATGAAATATTATGTTTTGATTTGAAAATATAATTTATTTCTGTGATGCAAACCTTAATTTCTAGCCGTTACTCCAGTCTACACTGTCAACCTTTTTGATATGCTCCAAAAAAACATTTCTTATTATTATTATTAATGATAAATACAGGTGTGCTGTTTATTATTTTTATGGAAACCGAGATACATTTTTTCAGGATTTTTGATTAATAGAAAGTACAAAAGAACGATTTGAAATAGAAATGTTTTGAAACATTATAAATGTAATTTTTGATTAATTTATTGTGTCCTTGCTGAATAAAATATTAATTTCTTAAAAAAAAAAAAAAACTGATTGGACACTAGTTTGAATAGTAATTCCTCAATACCGTTGGACCACTTTTCCTGGTAAGAAAGACTTTAAATGAAATTAAATGCGTCTACTAAAGGTTTAGCCTGTCAATGTTTAAGTGTACACAGCCATATAAATGCCTATGATTTAGATCTCATTGGGTCTTGAAGCGTCCTTTATACAGACATATTCACCCTCGACTCCTTTCAGCCTCCAGCCATCTCTTTCTTTGTTCTCTTACCTTTTCTCTCTTTCATTTATCTTTTTCCCCCCCTCTGTTTATCTGCCCCCCCCCCCCCCCCCCCCCCCCCCCCCCCCCCCCCGCCAGTCTTGGCATGATTTGCAGATTCCCAGGCAGTCGGCGTATAAAGTGATTTCAGCTCTTTGCTTATTTGGGCCTGCCCTCTTCTCTTATTCCAAAGCTTGTTGTTCAAGCTCATGAGAAAGAAATGTTAGTGACAAACCTAAACACATTAGCATAGCTTTAACTCGCATTCCCACCATTATACCAGTGTCTAGCCCGTCTCAGATGCTTGTTTAGGCTGTAATTCACTCATCTGAGAGTTTAGGTCATCAGACGTGGCAGAGAAAGAGTGTGAGAATATTGATAGCATCGTTATCATCATTATGTTTGGGTCAATGTTCATGAAAGATCAACATGAAATCATCAATGACCCTATTTAATTCCTTGAACATTCTAGTCTTACAGTGCATGATTTTAGTTGGAGTTTATGGTTGTTAGATGGCATACATGGTTGATCAGTTGGATTTACATCAAATATTGGCCCTATTTAATTAATAAACCTTTCCGGTCTTAATGTGCATGATTTTAGTTGGTCATTTATGGTTGATTAGTTGGATTGAAATTCAAATTGATCCAATTTTATTATTTGATAAACATCCCTTGTCTTATTATGCATGATTCTAGTTGGTTGTTTGGTTTTTGGAAGGCATACATGGTTGATCTATTGTATTTAAATCAAAATTGGCCCTATTTAATTAATTAACATTGGTAGTCTTGTTGTGCATGATTCTAGTTGGCCATTTATGGTGGATTAGTTGGATTGAAATCAAAATTAATCCTATTTTATTACTCAAAAATCTGCTGAAGCTGGTTGCCTTAAAGTTTTCAATTGGCCCAACTTCTTTTTTTTTTTACAGTGTAGTCTCATTGCACGTGATTCTAGTTGCATATTTATGGTTGTTAGTTGGCTTAGAGGGTTGATCAGTTGGAGTTCCAGACCTTCAGACCTATCGGTCTTCTAGTCATGCTGGTTAGAGTTAGTTGGAGCAGTAAAAAATCAGCAACTATGTCCAAAAAAACCCCAGTTTGCCAAACTTTAACTGGTAGAACCTGGATTTTACAACAGGGAAGTAAATGTAAGCGTCAACTTTTCCATACGTTATTCATCAGGACGGCTTTAGTCCTGATTTATTCCTCCGTTCTTATCAAGGTCACCAAGATCTGGCCATGAATATTTTAAACATAGTTTGCCATTATTAAAACAACGAGCAAAGCCCAGATTGAGAGATACTGATGACTGATTAATGGCTGGGGTTAGATTCAATTACACTAGTTCAACCCCGTCTAAATAAAACACTGTGAACCAGGAGATTGTGAACTCGGGGGCCCTTCTTATTGGAACTAGCACTCCAAGTGCCATTGACTCTTGTATCTTCTCCACTAGCTTCAGTTTATAAACCCACAATGACTCCTGAGGGAAATTAGAGTTTGGCGATACGTCCCAACAAGATTTAATTGCCAATCATTATTGGCTGCTTGGGGGGGGGGGGGGGGGGGGGGGCTTAATGAAATTCTAGGCTAACAAAGGTCTGGTACAGATGAAGATGTGAGTGTCGCAGTGTCTGGATGTTATTGTGTTGCCCGTCTTTGACCTTTTCTCCTATTGATGTCTGTAGGGTCGTCTGCCGGTGAAATGGATGGCTCCAGAGGCGCTGTTCGACCGAGTCTATACGCACCAGAGCGATGTGTAAGTCAGACGTTTATGTCCTCTACTGTTTGTTTGATTGTTTTTATTTTAAAGGGGACATGTCGTGAAAAACAAGATTTTATTGCTCTTTCGCTGATGTTTACAACCTAATCTCCCTCCCTAGTCCATGCACATTTACATTTATTCATTTTTCAGACGTTTTTATCCAAAGCGACTTACAAAGGAGGAATACACAAGCGATTCATCGTAATGATGCAAAAGCATTATAGAAGTACTTGCAGTACAAAGTTTCAAACGTTGTCCAAAATAGTAAAAAGTTGAACAGAGAGGGATTAAGAAAGCATAGAAAAAGTCAAATTTGCAGCAAGATGTTATGGAAGTCTTTCTGCCACCGAATAAAAAATTTAAAAAAATGATTGCGACTTTTTTCTTGCAGTTGTAAGATGTAAACTCACGATTGTGAGAGAGTCAGAATTATGAGATAAAAAGTTGGTTACCTTTTTTTTTTTTTTTTTTACTTTTTATTCAGTGGCAGAAACAGGCTTCCACACAATGTAGTGAAAGAGAAGAAAAGAGATACATAGAAGAGAAGAGTTTTTGGCTGTTTCTTGAATATTGTCTGGGATTCAGGCTGTCCGGACAGGGTTATTATTCTAAGCAGTAACAAATACATTAAACCTTCTGAATGCATATTTACACATCAGTGCAACTGTGTGGCCAATTATAACAGATCATTTGCATATAGTGATGATAACTTGTTATTTCTGCTCATTGGTTTTGGATGGTTCTGGTTGGTTCTGCACAAGTTGTCATGGATCCAAGTCTAAATGATACTGTTAGGGCTGTTTTTCTTTCTACAAATTGAAAAAGTTGTCTGAAGTGGTTTGGAGAGGCCAGGAAAACAGTTCTACTGTGATTGGAGTGGCTGTGTGTTTGTGTAAAGCGAGTAGTTTGGGAAAGAATAGGAACTGCTGGCAGGTGAATTCAGGGGTACAAGAATTGTTTCCCTTGTGAAAAAAGGAGCACGAGTGATGGAAAGTTAAGGAAGTGTTTTTGTCAGGCAGAGAAAGAAGAAGGGCTGTTCGCGGCCAGCGCTACACTGAAAAGCGAGAGATTTCACGCTCGACTTGCGACCAGTGCCGTGTTACTAATCTGCGCAGCTTCAAAGCCCTTCAGACGGGCCAGACTCTCACCTCCCCGAGCCCGGATGGAAATGCCCTCTATCTTCCCTTCACTCCGTCCCATCACACTCCTCCATCCAGCTCTTCTCTACCTCATTGGTGTTTTTTGAACACTTGAAAGTCTCTATTCTGAAAGTCTCAAATTACTAATTTGTGAAGTATTTAATGAAACGGCATCGGAATGTACAAAAACAGATATTATCATAAAAGAATGTGGTCATACTGTCCACCCTTAATGATATATGTTGTGTAATCTCTTGCAGCTCATTATCTTTTGTCATGTTTGTCTGCTCTTTGTGTGGTCCGTGCAGTAAAATCAAATCAATGGCAAAGAGACCCTTATTGATGGCAGACGCTTGAATCTTTTGTCTCGGGGCTCAACGCTAATTATGCATCTCAGTCGCTAAGGTCCCGAGCTTTCTGATTGGCTCAGAGGCAGACACGGTCCATACATGACATCATGTTAAATTTATACATAAATTATAATGAATGGGGAATGGGATGTAACCTGCAGAGCTTGCAAAATTGGAAATGCGGATGCATGTGTGTGAATTTCCTGTTTGTTCAGGATGTTAAATTGATGGCTTTTATGGTTGAGGTTCATCCGGCATCATGCAAGGTCAGCTAAATTAGATTAAAGAAAGGTGTTGGCCTTTTAAAGCCTGTAAAATTGTGTCACTTTTTGCCTTTATTTCCTAGTTAGCAATTAGACTAAATTAAAATTTTCTTATGAAATTTGTTGGGTTTAAATTTTACCCTAAAAAAATAAATAAAATAATAAAATCACAAAACAACTCATTTGTTTGATTAATTATTTTTATTTATTTGTTATTTTATTTTTGAAAAAGAAAAAAAATTGACTAAGATTTTATGCATTGTGGAATTATTTCCATGACAAATACAAAAACAAATTTCTAATTTTTTTTACTCTTAATTTTCAAGTGAAGTGTGTCATTCATTCATTGCTAATTAGCAAGCAAGGTCTAGCATACAGCTGTATCATTTGCACACAAGCCATTTGCGGCCTATTGCATTGAAGCGCAAGGGTTCAAGAGGACATTGCAGTGACCCTTTTTGTTCTCTCAGTGTGAGTGATTGATCATGGGGAGGTAAGCCACGGTTACATGGGGTGACCGAATAGAGATGATGAATTTGGCAAACATGTCAGAGAAGATGCAGCGCTAGATAAAAATGAGAAGACAAACAGGGTAACTAATTGAATAAACAAACACATGGACTGATAACCGCAGGAGTAAACGAAAGCAGAGAGCCTTTGTGCTTTGCGTGTTGTGACTGCTGTGGGCCAACAGAAAAGAGTACAACCAGAGGAACATTGTGTTGTTCAGAGGCTGCTCTTTTATAGCTAATGAGACTTGATGAGTTCTCAGTCTCAGATGTTTCTCCTAAAATTCCTTAGGAGAAATAGACATAAATAAGACAATAGTTGTTTAGGTATTCAATTTATGTACATTACTGTGATATTTATGAGAAATATTAGAGTTCATAATGAATTTTAAATGCAAACTTTGCTATCTGAGCACATTTTGAGACATTTTAGAGTCTTTTTCTCAAGAGAAGCATTTGAGAAGCAGTAGACTACGGTGAAGTCTAAATTTACTCTCCACTGAATCTCTGAGAAACAGTTCATTTTGAGATCTCATTGATCGCAAATGTTTCTATCTGAGATCGTTTTGAGGCATTTGCTGAGTCTTTTTCCTCAGGAGAAACATCTAAATAAGCACGAGACCAAAGCAAAGTCTCAAATTTGCTCTCCTCTGAATCTTTATAAGAAATATTGATGTTTTGATCACAAACTTTGATATCTGATCACATTTTGAGACATTTAAGACAGTCTTAAATTTTCTCTCTACTGAATCTTTATGAGACATATTGGAGCTCATATCGAGATCTTGTTGATTGCGAATGTTGGTATCTGAGCAAATTTTGGTCTTTTTCTCAGGAGAAACATCTGAGAAGCAGGAGTCCAAAGCAAAGTTTCGAATTTGCCCTCCACGGAATCTTTGAGAAATATTGGAGTTCATGTTGAGATCTCATTGTGTGCAAATGTTGGTATCTGAGACCATGTTAGAGTCTTTTTCTCAGGAGAAACATCTGAGAAGCAGGAGATTACACCAAAGTCTCAAATATGCTCTCCACTGATTCTCATTGCTATTTATGAGAAGCAGTTGGGATGTTAAAGAAACCTCACCTCTTTTCTTTTCTACTTACCTGTGTGTATAGTTGTAGAGATGTATTTCTCAAGCACATTGTGTAACGCATTGATTTCAAACCGTTATATCTTGTGATTGTGAAATGCTTTTGTTAACTCAGCAGGATAAATAAAAGCTTATACAGATGATAAGGGTTTCTGGCTCTGCATGTTCGCTGGCCTATTTTGGGAAGCTTTTAACTCACATATGATGAGTCAAAGGTCAGAAACCCTCTGTGGAAACTCTTATCATTTACGTATTTTATTTTCCCTCCTCATCTTAGATGAAGCAACACGGAATTGGCATGTGTTGAAAAATCATTCCCCGCTACAATCTTCCGCCCTCTGGACGTTTGTTTCCTGTGGGTCTCGCTAATGTTTATTTTGGCTGGACAATATGTGTCATTGTGGCGTTCCATAGAGGACAAAAGCCAGCTTTGAGCCCAGAGCCATTTGAGTCGTGTAAAAGTGGTCCCACAGTCTGGGACGCTGGCAGAAAGACTGCATTGAGACCTCAACAGCTACTGCGTTGTTAGCGCCAACAAATATCACTACTGTAAATGGATCAAATTGGGATTTTTGGAAAAGCTTCATTTCACAGAGCATTCCTCATCCAAATTTTGAGGATAGTGAAGTAATGGTACCACAGAAGAGGCTGGAATCTGATGTTAAATAATAACTGAACAAAATGCTGATTGTCGAATGCTAATATACTCTCACTGTATTTACAGTCAAAACACTGATTGAAAGTGTAATATGAACCACGAGAGGACCGTGCTTGTTGTGTGTTGTACTGGTAAAGTGATCTGATGAATGTGTGTCTGTCTCTTCCAGCTGGTCTTTCGGGGTGTTAATGTGGGAGATCTTCACGCTCGGCGGGTCTCCGTATCCAGGAATACCTGTCGAGGAGCTCTTTAAGCTACTAAAAGAGGGTCATCGCATGGACAAGCCTGCTAACTGCACCAACGAATTGTGAGTGTTGATGTTTTCTCAAAGGTTTCATGTTGCATTGTTTGTAATTGGAATCTTTTTCTGATCAATAAAATATATTTTGCATTTGAAATAGTGTTCGTTAAGGTGGTGTCCCAAAATGTTTTGGTAATTTCAGTTGCATTTCAGGACTAGTTGAACTAGTGTCCTGCTGCTACCATTTTTTTCACTTAAATTTATTATGTCAAGCTAGCGCCCCTTTTTTTTGCCATATTGTAGCTTGCATTTAGTATGTCCTTGTATTAGTTCAGATGTTGCACAAATCTTTTTTTCTACCAATTTTCACTGTCTTGTATCTCAGGAACAGTTTTAATCATATTTTTCACTTGCATGTACTCTGTACATATTAAGCTAATTTTCTACTAGCTGTTTTTTGTCTTACATTTAGCTTAACAATGCGTTAGTTAAGCTAGTGTCCAACTAACTGTTTTTAATCACATTGCATGTAGTGTACATGTACTAGTTGAGCTAAATTTCTACTGTTTTTTTCTTTTTTTTTTAAATTACATTTAGCCTAGCAATGGACTAGTTAAGCCTGTGTCCCACTAACTGTTTTTTAATCACATTTTTGACTTGCATGTAGTGTACATGTACTAGTTGAGCTACATTTCTACTGTTTTTTTCTTGTTTTTTTTTTTTTATTCCATTTAGCCTAGCAATGGACTAGTTAAGCCTGTGTCCCACTAACTGTTTTTTAATCTCATTTTTGACTTGCATGTATGTGTGCATGTACTAGCTAAGCTAATTTCCTGCAATTTTTTCTGTCTTACATTTAGCTTGTTCACTGCACTTGAGCTAGTGTCCCCATTTTTCCTAAAATATTTTGTCTTGCATTTAGATTGAACTAGTTAAGCTAGCATCATTCTGTTTTTTCCCCTCAGTTTTACTCAGAAATATATCCCATTATTAAAGTAAAATGGTAAAATGCTGTTCATGTTGACATGAAGCTAGTTTTCCAGCTCTACCAAGATGCTTTTGATTTTCTCAGCAAATCCAACAGATTGTAATTTCAAGTTTTTAATCGTGCTCTCATGGCCTTCGCAGTGACCAATGAGCTCCCTCCCATCCTAAATTGACAAAAGAGTACCTATAAGCCATCGACATGATGACCTAACAGACTTTCACATTGACTTTCTGCCAAAATAAAACTTTTGCATTAGTTTTGAGATGGTACATGGGCAGCAAAATTACTGTTACCCTTTCATCGAGCCTGCTATTTAACGCACGTGTACTCGCCTGAGCATGTCTGATTACACAAATGGTTGATTTCCAAAACAGAGCTTAGAAATAAATAAATGATGTCACGTTGTCTTTTCTCAGGTACATGATGATGAAGGACTGTTGGCATGCGATCTCCTCCCACAGGCCCACATTCAAACAGTTGGTCGAGGACTTGGACCGCATTCTCACTTTGGCAACCAACGAGGTGAGGCGTACACACGTTTGCACACATGCATAAACACACTCGAAACCATTCACGCTTTCCCTATATTTATGGGATCCATCAAACCCGTGCCAACACTGGCTTCAGCTCATAACATTTCACAAGATCCATGAGGGAAAGGAAATGTTTTTACGGTCAGTGTACAGGTCGCTTGATTTCATCCAAGCTTGGGTTTTCGAGAGTGGCCCTCGTGCTAACGTTGCTCAATTGCCAGATGGATCCCTACAAGACAATTCTTTCCTTTCCCTAGCTGTCATCCGTGATATCCGTGTGGCAGACTGAGGGATGGAAATCTGTCAGAACTTGTCGAAGGGGGGGATTGAGCTGTGGAAGAGAGATGATGCCAAAAGCCCCGCTCTCGCTTGCCGTCTTGAACTTTAGAAATGTAATAAAGTGCCTCTGCTTTCTTCCCCCCGTCTTAAACTGCTCACAGATGTGAAGGTCTTTAGTAATGTGAGCTGCCTTGTGTTGAGCAGCGAGAGTTCAATCCAACACTCATTTTCAGCAACCTAAAACCCCCATCTTCCTCTCATCAAATAGTTCAATACCAGCCACAAAGAGAAAATGGCTCCAATTTTGTCTGAGGAGTGAACCAGGAAAAAACATCCTTTTTGGTCAAATATATGCACGTGCATTGGATGTTAGATATGCATTTCAGAAGTAAATAGAAGTCTTCAGGTGTGGTCCGTTCTGTGACTGATTCACTGAAATTCGATAAGCAAATATTGATTAGACTTGTTCAGACATGGAATCTGGCGCGGTGGTTTCCAGCATGGTTAAACTCGGATTGAGCACACTGGCTAGTAGATCAGTGTTATTGCTGGTGAGCCACAGCGGAAAGTATTATTTGAGTTATAAATACTTATTTTATTATATACACTACCATTCAAACATTTGGGTTCAGTATTTTTTGTTTTTGAAGAAAAACAAAAAATAACTTATTCCAAAGCAACAGCAGAAAGTATTGTTTAAAATAATCATTATAATCAAATAAATAATTATTTGATTATATACACTACCGTTCCAAAACATTTTTTTTAAAGAATTAAATTAATCCCTTTTTTTTCCTCCATCAAGGATGCATTAATTGGATTAAAAAGTGACAAAGCCATTTATAATTTTACAAAAGTTTTTTTATTTCAAATAAATACTTTTCACCAAATGTTGTGAGCCTTTCCAAATCATGTCCAATCCATTTAATTTACCACAGGTGGACTCCAAGCAATGATCAAGAGAAATGGGAGGCACCTGAGCTACATTTCATTTAAAAATGTCAAATTTTCACTTATGAAAATGTTTCAGATTTTTCTTTTCAATAAATTTACAGACATTTCTAAAATGTTCACTTTGTCGTTATGAAGTACAGAGTGTAAATTAATAAGAAAAAACATAATTTAAACAATTGTAGTATCAGGCTGCAATTTAAAATGGAAAAAAGTGAAATTTTGAACTTTTTAATTTCAGCATTTAATTTTTTTACCAAAACAACTATAACTGAAAACCATATAGACATACAAAAAATAAAATGAATAAAAGTGACACATTTCTATAATTATACCAAGTTAAAATTAAAATAACATTTCAAATCTATTTCTAATTTTTTATTTAAAAACTATAATAGTTTATACAATTTATTAAAATATCACTGGTTTAAATGCATTTTTTTCTCCATGGAATAGGTTCTCTTTCAATTGACTAATTGAGCTATAATTTTTCCCTAGTAAATGTGGCAGCTCTAGTTCTGGTCATGTTTATACTGACAGCTTCATCTTTGTGTCTATAGGAGTATCTGGACCTGTGCGCCCCAGTGGAGCAGTACTCTCCCAGCTTCCCCGACACACGCAGCTCCTGCTCCTCCGGAGACGATTCAGTCTTCTCCCACGACCCCTTAGCCGACGAGCCCTGCCTTCCCAAGTACCAGCACATCAACGGAGGCATAAAAACATGAGCCTCTTCAACCTTCTCCAGACCCACCACATCCAAGCTACACCTGCAGTTCTCAACAAGACTGAGACTTTTACCCACAGTTCCCTTGTCCCCACCCAGAACCGTATGCTGCCTCTAGACTCCTCGCAAAGCTCCCGCTGGACTTTCGGAGTGCGCCAAAGGAGGCTGAGATGCCAGCAGTGCTGCTTTTCCGGAAAGAAACTGAAGTGTGTGATACGCAGGTGCCTTTTTTTGTGGAAACGCACACTTGCGCGCACAAAAACACGTGACCGAGCTCTTAAAAAGAGGATGAGGAGTGAAGAAAAGTGACTGTTTCCAAGGACCCACCTCTTGCTTTTTTTGTTTGTTTATTTTGATTCCATTTGTGTTGGAATTCTATTACATTCTTGCCATCATTCCGTTGCTTGGCATTCCCGGATTCTGTGTTCCCAAGAGAAATGAATGGAGCACATGGACAGAACTCTTAAGAGACAAAAAGGAGAAAATAGGATACGAGTACAATAAGGAAACATACAACTAACAGAAGAAGAAGAAATAGAAGAAAACATAACACTGCCTCCAGTTGACTTTTTTTTTTTAATGCTCCGTTTTTAACATGATAACACAGTTATCATACAAAAATCCCAAGCAGTTATCCTTAATGGTAAAAAAAAAAAAATACATGGTATATAGTGCTGGGTATATTTGTAAATATATTCAAATATGTAAAAATATATATTATATATTTACAATGGATTATTTTTTGTATGGACTTCCGAACAATTCCTCCCTTTTCCCACAGAGTGAGAAACTTTCTATTACATTCCCAGACATACATTCGCACATATATAGCAGGACTCGACATTAAAAACTCCACGACATTGTTTGACGAGTGCAGTTTTCTCTTTTGTGTTTCCTGTTAAAACAGGAAGTCTCTTTTCTTTGTCATCTTTTGGGAGTGTACTAGCGTTTAGATGACCTCAAAACTAACAAACATGGACTAAAAGCCACAGAACTCTCAGTTTTCATGCGTATGCTCCAGGCACGTTGAGCTGTGGTGCTGGTTCGAAGTTTAATGTCGGGTCCTGCACAACTCTCACTTGCTGACACAGTCACGTATTGGCTTTCAGGGAAAGAGATAGCGTGTTAATTTATTGACTTATGTTAAAAAAGAATCAAACGGATAAAAAGATCAAAATAATAAAGAGATAATAATATTAATGATGACCGTAGAAACAATAATGATTCATAATGTTTATTTTGTAATTTAAAAATTACATTTCAGTGGTACAAAGAATTATTTGTAGCTGGTATCGAAAGATTTGCATTTCTTACGTCTTTTTTATATATATATACAAATGTGAATGGTAAGTTAAAATGCAAAAATAACGTACATTTTTATAGTCAGCTAATCCCTTTTCTATAGTAGAGGATGTGGTTTTTATCCGGCTGTTTTACTCACACTGAAGTTTGCATTTGAATTTGACGAAATACTGGAAAAAAAGTTGCAGTATATTTTGTGCAGTTTTACCCACATCAACTCGAAAGTATTACGAATCATTCAAGTGTTTCATTTTCTTCCAGACAAATGAGCTGAGGTTGTTTTCAACAAGTGTTCCTGACAGATTTGTAAAATTAAAGATGAAAAAATTATTTGTGTGTGCTTTGTTTTTATACTCTGTTCCGCTTTTCCAAGTAAATCCCTTTCTGGTGTCTTTGCACATATTCAAGTCAAATTTATATAGTGCGCTTTTTTGCAGTACACAGTTTCAAAGCAGCTTTGCAGAAAATCACGTTAATGTTTATAATATCTTAATATTTTTATGTGTTAAAGTAACATTTAGCAGATTAGAGTTGTGTGATAATACACTTTACATTTTGCAATGATACAAGCAATTAAGCAGTTGAGATTTGCTATATAGTATTTCTTGCCTTGTGCAATATGCAGATAAAGTTGTACATATCTAAATATGCAACTATGTACACTGGGCTGGGTGATAATAGTTATGTTTTGCAGAAAAAAAAGTGTTTTAATATGAAAATTACAAGCACATAAACTCATATCTTCATGGTAGTTTTAGTCTTTACATAAAAAAGTAGAATTTGATAAATTCATATTGAGATCTATGACATTATTTTTAAGCTTTGGTATTTTGTTTATGCATATGTGAGCAGTCTGGGACCTTGTTGAGATCTTTAAGACATTAGAGGAGACGTGAGATTACTGGGGTGTTTTTCTTACGAGATATTTCTGAGAAGCAGATGTTAACATGATCTCCATTTGATTTAAAATTGAGATACTAAATTAATCACTTTTTTATTTCTATCAAAACCACTGTTCCCTAAAAATGATGTTTACAAGACATTTTCTTCTTTATTCTTCATGGTACCACTCAGGAAAGCAAAACCTTCTCCTCATCTGAAAATATCACAAAAACTATGGTGACTGAGACCTGTCATGCCCTTCACTGACAGCAGCATTCAGACCTCATTACTGCTCTCCACCATCCTGTATGATCCTCTAAACGAGAGACTGCAATGAGCATCTGCCACATAAAGTTCTTCAGCTCAGAGCTGTTGAAATACACGAGGAAGCCCATCAAAGCACTGACTGCCATTTCAATCTACTGGTTCTTGTAGCCTCCATCTGTCAGAGGCTGTTTGCACAAGGTCCAGTCCTCTGGAATGTCAACATGAGTCGGGCGTGAGCGGGCAAGACAGACCGGCGCTCGCAGGTAACACACGGGTGACACAGGAAGAGAGTTAATCAGTAATATAAACCACATCCAGTGCTTCAGACGCTTTCATAGCTTTGCACTCTCTTTAAGAATAGCCAGCTTCTTTAGAGAAATTTCTAGAGGTCATTTTCAGAGCGTGATCTGTTGAGGTTCTTCTCCCACAACCTAAATTGGTGCATTAGTATAATCTTAAAGGAAAATTGTTAATTCAAATACTAATGAATTTTGAGATTTTGTGCTATTTTGCTTCCATAACCTCCAAGACTAGTGGAAAGAAAACATTCAAAATACACATTTAAGTGTTTATTTTAGTGCACTTTATCTATTTACGTCTGTAGATTTCAGTTACAAATTTAAAGGCCATTTTCTCAAAATGAGTTATTTCCCATTAACCGAGCCAGAAATCTCCACTTCAGTAGCACTAGCTTACATTTCTGTTGTGGAAATGTATGCAAGTTAGCATATATGTGACCCTCGACCACAAAACCAGTAGCATTTGTAGCAATAGCCAAAAATACATGGGTCAAAACTATCAATGTTTCTTTTATTCTAAAAATCATTAGGATATTAAGCAACGATCATTTTCAATGAAGATATTTTGTAAATATACAAAAACTTAATTTTTGATTAGTAATATGCATTGCTAAGAACTTCATTTGGACAACTTTAAAGGCAATTTTCTCAATATTCAGATTTTTTTGTGCCCTCAGATTCCAGACTTTCAAATAGTTGTATCTCAGCCAAATATTGTCCTATCCTAACAAACCTACTACCTTCTACTACTACTGGACTTATGTAAGCATTAACTTTGGTGAATTCATAACAGCATACTACTACTTTAGCTGCCAAAAAAACCCAGAAAAATGCAGATATCTTTATCTACCTTTTTCTACAACTCGAAAGTAAACCTATGGGTGAGACTTCCAGTTCATTAGCCACTATAGGGAAATAACGAGAAGAATGACAACGTGCATTGAACGGTAAAAATGTTTGCACTACAAACCAGTGTGTTCATAATTAAGATAATACATTAAAGGGGTCATCGGATGCCCATTTTCCACAAGTTGATATGATTCTTTAGGGTCTTAATGAAAAGTCTATAACGTACTTTGGTTATAATTTCTCAATGGTAGTGTAAAACAACACCCTTTTTACCCTGTCAAAATCAGTTCTGTTTTCAGCAAGCCGTTTTAGTCCATGTTCCTTTAAATGCTAATGAGCTCTGCTCACCCCGCCCTTCTCTTCCGTTGGGTGACGAGCCGTTCTCTGAGAGACTGTAAACTTTTGCCACATTCGTCTCGGAAATGGCTAACTAGCACATTATTAGGAAAGGCGATTTGCAAAGATTCATAAAAGAACCTTAAACTCACTTCTTCTGTAGGTGAGGCTGGATCAAGACTGATTTGCGCGAACATAAACACATTTAGGCAGATCGCAGGATGCATTCCCTTCAAAAACAAAGGTAATCCACTGCATCTTCAGCAGCTCAGATGTCAGGAGTAAATGACAACTGCTATGTTCATTATTACATCCAACAACAAAACACCTCAACCACTTAAGGAGACATTCTTGTCTACATCTGCTCCAATGGCGGACTAATGACCGCTCACTCAGGGCGGGTCTAAGGTAAAACACTAGTGTCAATCAACAGTCGTGGGAGGGCCTGGGTCTCTGTGACGTCACACAGACAGCCAACACACATTTAAGTTCAAACAACTTGTAAAAGTGCATGTCGCATCCGATGATCCCTTTAAAATAATATGGTAAGATACACCCATTTTCAATATAAAGCAGTAAAACGAGCTGTTTTGAAGCTGAACCCATAGAATTTACAAATGGCCATGTTCGATGTTATGGGAAGAAAAATGTGGATATTGCAGTCAGAAGAACATTCAGCCAACAGTGTGAGCTTGGGGGTGGGACTATCAGTTTTCTGACCAATAAGAGAAGTGGTCAGTGAGTGTGTTTGAAAGCAATGATTGTTTTAGCAGTTTTGTTTGGTGTGACAAATATTATACACTGTTACGCTTTAATCAGGGAGGCCGTATAGCTTGTCTGAATAGCTGTAGCCAAGTGTAAGCAGAGGCTCATGTGTCTGACATTCTACAGTGGTACTTTATTATCAGCGTCATCAATTCCCAAGCACATATGGGGCAGTTTGTAAAAAACACTCGACTAACAACTGCGTTACTGTACAGAAATAAGACTAAGAGCAACGGAAATATAAACAAGCTTTACATGCATACATGCGATGTTCACAGCTCGCGCTCCTTCTAACAACTGCCCACTCATCAGTGAGCGAGGTCTGTGAGGAGGTAATACGCTGCGTCCCAATTCGCATGCTATCCGTCCTAAATAGTATTCGAAAATAATTAGAATGTCCCAAATCGCAGTATGTTTAAATAAGTATGCCAAAGATTCCCGGATGGCCTACTAATTCCGGTTAGAATTCGAAGTGCAGATCGACATAGATATATATACATAGATGCCTCATTAGTGACTGTTTCTATGGGCCGTCATATGTAGGCCGTCCGCCATATTGCAGCGGTAAACTTGATGTCATTCACCATAGTAATCACTGAATATTCGAAAGATGCCACAATCCTGCACAGAACGGCTCAATGGCTCTGTGCGAACCTACAGTATGGTGAATGATGTCAAAAATACCATTCCATGAGGCATCTACGTGCCTGGAGTGGTCAAATAGGGTGTCTATATATGTCTATGCAGATCGATGCACAATCTAACGGCTAATATTGCCCACAACACACTGCGTGGATGAGGATTCGATTAGAACTACAAACATGCATAAAAATTGTTAAAAACTACAAACATGGTGGATATGCGTGACCCACGGACAGGTAGAGAAAGGGGTTTTTGAGTGATAAATAATATCTAACCTATGGTGGCCAAGAGAGCTCAACGCGCTGCAACTTCAGAAAACACATGAATTTGAGGTTTCCTCATTCAAAGAGATAGGAGCTACACGTTACATGCCCGAGAGGCATTTAAAAAATGACCGCCGAGTGACTTGTCTTAAAGAGACTTTGGTTAAAGACAAGTAGTATGTCCCAAAGCTTGACTACTCTTCTGCTACATACTCAAGTATGTTCTTTTTCTTCACAAAAAGAGTACATACTTCTAGGGCATAGTATAAGTAGGTGAATTGGGATGCAGCAATAGAGTGTGCTCCACCTTAAAGGAGCAGTACCTAATTCTACTTGCTACATCAGTAACTGAAGTTTCTTGTCTCAGTTGCTCATAAGTTGCACCCTGTTTATAGTTTCTTCAGTGCAGAGATCATCTACACAAGAGCAATGTGAAAGCTTGAGGTTGAGGTAGGTACATGCTCATCCTCAGATTCACCTCAAAGGTTTATTAAAACTGATCAAGTTCGAAACTAAAGCTTGTGTATTTCCACAGGGTTTAAGTTGTCAATAGAGATTCTGAAGTTTAAGAGGGTTAGCAGATGTGCAGCTACTGTCATAAAGTCAGCCAATAAAACAGCTATAAAGAAGCGCAGCCTCATAAATGAGGTTTAATTGAAAATGAGCAGATGAGCAGTTCATTAGAGCTCTGATGCTGTTGGCCTGCTGGTGTTTACCTCATATCTTGAGGTTGAACGTGATGCTTTGAACATTAATAATCCAGAATTGTGCATCAACAGTAAGGAATTTATCGCCTCCGATTCCAGTGAATTATTCTGGTTCTTGAGCAATTCTCTTAGCAATTGTTTTATATTAAACTATTTTCTTTGACATTTGAGATAGTGTAGAAATGTGTGTGTATGTGCCAAATTGTTGTTTAATTAAAGGGCCATTTTTATTGAAACAAAACATGAAATGAATCAGTTTTTAGCTCATTTTGGACATTGTGAGAGTTATGACTTCAGTCAGCAATTTTAAATCTGCTGCGAACACCAATAATTCAAGAACTGACTCAGAAGAATCATTCACATATGAATGCAAAGAGTCAAACCCAGCTAAAAAAGAAACAAACAAACAAAATTCTGAGAACATACCGCTATAAAAAATTTTTTTCTGAATGTTCTCTGAAAATGCAAAACGATCCAGATTTAAAACATTTAAAACCTTTTTTTTCACATTCCATTTGATAATTTTGCGGACATTATGGGAACAAAACTTGTTCGCCGAACAGTCTAAAAGAAGTAGTAACATTTAAAAAACGTAAAACATCCAACTAATATTTTAGAACTAAAACATTCAATGAATGACGTATAATATCATTTTGTGCTTGCGTTTAAAGAACATTAACACTGGTAACTCTGAACAAACGATTTGTAAACATTTCTTGTCTTCTTGTCGTACCAGTTTTCCAAAACCGTAAATCATGAAATTTAAAACTCTGTATAAGTTTTAAATTAAAACTGGTACATGATTTCTATCTTTGCTGCTGTTTATAATGTTTTGAGTGATATTTCCTGGCAGTGTTAGCATGCCTTAATTAGTCTGTAGCTCGCGGATCAGAGACAGCTGCTCATCTGAGCGGGAAAACAGAGGAGCCAAAGAATCCAAAGCGCACAACATAAGGTTGATCCAACACCATATAAGAGAAGGATGACCTCCTTCCCACTCCCTGCAATTTTTTCCCTCAGCTAATTCTCAATATCCAAAGTCATTTACCTGGACACAGTGTCTATTGTGTGGATAATTAGCTTGCCGGCTGCAGGTTGAAGGAGCTGCCCTTCCAAATGCTCAGGAATGTCTGTGCTTGTTTTGGGGTTAGAATGTAATTAAATCAGTTTTCTTCCTGGCTGTGACTCAATGCCAACTACCTGTGAGGACAAGAACTTCTCCCATCTTGTCCTGGCAAGAAACGCTAATTCCAGTTTCCAACTATCTAACTAACTTTCTTTACCTCTTTCTATTGCTTGTTATTGTTCAAGTGCCCTTGGCCAAAACAGAGTATAGCCAAAAAAAAAAAAAAAAAAAAATGTTGTTTACAGTAGTTTGTTCTTTAATTGAACAATTTAAAAAGTTATCCTAAAAGGCATTTAAGGAATAGTTCATGAAAAAATAAAAATAAGTAAATAAAACACACACACACACACACACACACACACATATATATATATATATATATATATATATTAATATGCAAAAAAGTTTTTTTTTTAACTAAGGAAACACAAGGTTTTGTGTACTACAAATAAGTGTTGTTATTGTTAATTTAAACTAGAATTGTTGATTAGCATTTAATTTAGAGCTGAAATGTAAATTAAATGTAAATATTTTAAAAAAGTAAAACATTTGGCAACTATATAGGCTACTCATCCATCCTCCAAACCACTACATCCTCTGTTGATCTTGATGACAAACTGAAATAAAATTAGTTAAAGAACTAAAATAACTAAAACTAAAATAAAAATAAATGAAAGATATATATAATCTAATATATATATATATATATATATATATATATAACTAATCAAAATGACAAAAGCATATAACAAAATTACTAATACTTAGAGTAAAATTAAAACAGAAAATATAAAAATATAAGCTATTTTTTAAAAATACTATAATTATATATAATATATTTATATAATTTTTATTTTTAGGGTAAACTAAATATTACCGAACTAATTTATTTACTACATCGCCCCCAAAATAAATAAATAAATAAATAAATAATAATAATAAAATGAAAATAGTTTAAGATAATGTATGTGTGTTAGTTAAATTAAAACCTGATAGATGTGGTCACTGTAAATTAGCTTTGTATAGAAAAGAGATGCATTAAGATTTACATTTTTTGTGTGTGTGTGTTCCAAAGAAAGAAAGAATAACTATATGTTTGGAATGGCATAAGAGTAAATAATATAAATAATGATAGAATTGTTTATATTTTATATTTCTGTGTGAACTGTTTCTTTAAGGAGTTATACTGATAAAGGTACGCCTTGAAAACAGCCATCCTTACCCATCAGTCAGTGCAGGATGAGAGTTGTAATGGAAATCATGATAATTATAAATCCCATTTTTTTCCATGCTCCTGGAGATGACTGGACCAAAGCGGAGGGGAAAAAAAGTGAGTCTGAAGGAGAGCGAGTGCTGAAAAGGTGCTTTGTCCTGGGCTCCAGGTTGACAGAGGCGCGGGCCTGTCAGCGGTTGTGGTTCTAGGCGGACGTCCAGGCCCTTGCTGGCACTGTCTGCAAAGCACACAGCTGGGCTCAACACCTCACCTCAACCCAGCCCAACTTCAACTGCAACCGACCACCACTGTTGGAAAAACAAACCAGAGCCCCCCCCCCCGACAAATAAGTACACTTAGCATACTTTATTACAAAACTAATATACTTTACATTAAAACACCTTAAGTGCAAACTGAGTGTAATGTTTTCAGACACTTCCTTGCATGTTAGTCGCAATTAAATGAAAATGTATTATAGTTTAAGTCTATTTTAAATGCAATTACACTGTAAAAAAAAAAAGTTGAACAAACTTAAAATTTTAAGGCAACCAGCTTCAGCAGATGTGTGAGTTTTCTCAACTTGTTGTTTTAAGTTTATACAACAAAAAGTTGAGAATCTCCTACACAAATAAGTTGAGAGAACTCAAAAATCTGCTGAAGCTGGTTGCCTTAAAATTTTAAGTTGACTCAACTTTCTTTTTTTGTGTAGTTCTGACCCATGTAAGTTGTAAGTAGGTCCTATTCATCCTTATATGTGATTTCATATTTACTTCTGTTGTCACTGAAATATAGCTGAAGTGAATTGCCGAATGTACTGATCAACATTTATGGTAAACTAAGCAATACTTTAATTAAACCTATATTTCCTGCATTTAAATATATTAGATATTTTGTAATTTAGTACATTAAAGTGTATTAACAATTAATGTAATAACTCACTGAATAACACACTACAGTTAATATATATACTGTATATACACTCACCTAAAGGATTATTAGGAACACCATACTAATACTGTGTTTGACCCCCTCTCGCCTTCAGAACTGCCTTAATTCTACGTGGCATTGATTCAACAAGGTGCTGAAAGCATTCTTTAGAAATGTTGGCCCATATTGATAGGATAGCATCTTGCAGTTGATGGAGATTTGTGGGATGCACATCCAGGGCACGACGCTCCCGTTCCACCACATCCCAAAGATGCTCTATTGGGTTGAGATCTGGTGACTGTGGGGGCCATTTTAGTAAAGTGAACTCATTGTCATGTTCAAGAAACCAATTTGAAATGATTCCAGCTTTGTGACATGGTGCATTATCCTGCTGGAAGTAGCCATCAGAGGATGGGTACATGGTGGTCATATAGGGATGGACATGGTCAGAAACAATGCTCAGGTAGGCCGTGGCATTTAAACGATGCCCAATTGGCACTAAGGGGCCTAAAGTGTGCCAAGAAAACATCCCCCACACCATTACACCACCACCACCAGCCTGCACAGTGGTAACAAGGCATGATGGATCCATGTTCTCATTCTGTTTACGCCAAATTCTGACTCTACCATCTGAATGTCTCAACAGAAATCGAGACTCATCAGACCAGGCAACATTTTTCCAGTCTTCATCCGTCCAATTTTGGTGAGCTCGTGCAAATTGTAGCCTCTTTTTCCTATTTGTAGTGGAGATGAGTGGTACCCGGTGGGGTCTTCTGCTGTTGTAGCCCATCCGCCTCAAGGTTGTGCGTGTTGTGGCTTCACAAATGCTTTGCTGCATACCTCGGTTGTAACGAGTGGTTATTTCAGTCAAAGTTGCTCTTCTATCAGCTTGAATCAGTCGGCCCATTCTCCTCTGACCTCTAGCATCAACAAGGCATTTTCGCCCACAGGACTGCCGCATACTGGATGTTTTTCCCTTTTCACACCATTCTTTGTAAACCCTAGAAATGGTTGTGCGTGAAAATCCCAGTAACTGAGCAGATTGTGAAATACTCAGACCGGCCCGTCTAGCACCAACAACAATGCCACGCTCAAAATTGCTTAAATCACCTTTCTTTCCCATTCTGACATTCAGTTTGGAGCTCAGGAGATTGTCTTGACCAGGACCACACCCCTAATCTTTTGATTCAGATTGGAACTTCGGAGCGCAGATCGCGATTCAGATCGAGATTTCGGTGCAAGCTTGGGAATCATTGGATTCAGATCAGGACTTTGGAGCGGGTTTGGAACGACTGAATTTGTGACCATAGTTTTTATGTGAGAAATGCATCCGGAGTACGGATCACGAATCATTTGATTGAGATCGGAATGTAGGAGCGGGTTCACAAATCACTTGTTTTAGATCAGAACTTGGTGTATTACGAATCATTTGATTCAGATCAGAACTTCGGAGCGGGTTCACGATTCAATTTGCAAGTTAAATGATTCGAAATGAACGCTGGTGATGGTTCGCAACTCTTTTGACTGAAAGACTGAAATAGCATTTATGCATTTACTTTTTTGTTGTAAAACAACAAAGATTTTTCTTTATTTAAAACTTGGATTTTTGGCAGCAAAGTTGCATTTAATGTTTTTTTGCATTTATTAGGCTATTATTTTTTCTCTGCTGACAGAGCTGAAACACCAGTTGAGAACCACTACACTTGATGATTTCATATGTGTATGAAATTATATATTGCAATTCAAGCAGTGATAAATTTACCAGTTGAACAAAAGCGTTTTTAAGTTACGATAAGTAACTAATATGTCCACAAGTTACGGCTGACCTCATCTAAAAAGGGTTAAAGAGAAGTCATGAATTTAATATCTTTTATTCTGCCTAACATTTTATCAGGTTTACAACTTTACGTTCCTAAAGGCTCAGAATAATTCTGTTTGATTTAATATCTGTTGAGTAAATCCTGTAAAGCTTTACCCTGCTGAGCCAGAGAGACTCCAGACAGGAGGCTTCTGTTTAGTGATCACTTCAGTTAGTGTGTGTGTGTGTGTGTATGCACACTCCAGCCTGAGTGATGTCAGTCTTCTGACTACAGCGTTTCCTGTCTAAAGATAAGCAGCAAACGTAGTCCAGAATTAAAGATAGCGTCGTATCTCTCCATTAAGCTTTTAACTTCTAGTTCCCTTTCAGGAACTCGAGCTGCGTCAGATACGCTTTGGGAACGTCTTCAGCGTGACCGCGCTCTGAATCATCCGTACAATCAGTCCAATGGAAGGGCGAGGCGTCAAGGGCGGGTGACGTCACGATCAGGAAGCTTTAAAAGCACGTGAGGTGGAGCCGGCTTCAGCTTTCTGTCATTCAGCCAGCGCTCTGTGTGTCTGTCAGTCCGATATTTGTTTTGTGAGTCTTATTTGGTGTTGTTTGTCAAAATAAAGCACTATGTCCAAGGCCATAAGTAAGTCAAAGCATAGGGGCGATCTCGGATCACGCTTCAAGCTGTGTGTTCCTCCCTGCTCTTGCTACAATCACGAGCGGGGATACACACAGTTTGTGCGCGGTCTGCATGGGTGCGAAGCATGCGGAGTCGGCTCTCGAGGGATGGGGTTGGAGACGGGATCGCTCTATCTCCTCCTGCATTCCCCAGATCTAGCACTCTCGCTTGGGGCTGGAAGCCCGCGGTGCGGTCCTTCACCTTTGAGTGAGAGCTCGCTGTTGCAGAGGCGACGTGTGCATTACGTCATTCTCATTCTTATTATGAATCCTTTTCAATTTCATATCAGACCGTGTTCACTCGTCTGGCTGTCTTTCTGCACTTAATTTTTGAGGATTTAAATTATGCATTTCATCTAACTACACAGCAAAAAGTCCAGTGTTAAATTAACTCTCACTGAGTTGATTTAAACACTTTTTCAGAGTTTATATAACTCCACACTTTCTGGAGTTAAATTAACACATTCAAAATAGTTAAACATTTAAATACTATGCCAGAGTTACTTATTTGACTAAAAAAAAAAAAAAAAAAAGTGTTAAAATAACACTAAAAGGGATACAGAAAAACAACACTGTTTAGAGTTGCATGTTTTAGGTGGTTGGAATTTAGAATTTATGTGGTTAAAAGATCAACAAAACACTGTTAAATATACTGAAAACGTAGTTAAATCAACTACATAATTTACATCAACATGTTTATTTTTAATTCTCCCTTGCAGTTCAATTTGAAGTTGAATTAAAACATTACAAAAGAAGGAATGATAAACTTTCATCTGCCAAACTGAGTTTTGAATATCAAACGGCTCTGAATGCATGAAGATGCTCATAAAAATCTGTAGTAATGTGTAAAAGTTCACAAGTGCACTATCATATGACAAACTGAACACAAAATGTGCCTATAGAAGTTCATTAAATGCTCCAAGGAAGCAGTTTGCCTGGCATGGGAGGAGATGCTTATCCTAGGCGATGTAGAAGCTGTTGCTTTTCTGACGTCCAACAGCAAGGAGGAACAGATGCTGACGCGGTTGTTGCGGAGGTGCTTCTCCAAACTGCAGCATGACTAGAGTTGAAATGAAAACTGAACATTAAACATAATGTGCAGTCACAGAGAAAACAACAAAAGTGAATGCCACTACCTTATCACATGCACTTTTTGGAGACTTCAGTCCTCCTGGAAGCGGTGGAAGGGATTAAAAGTAGGGATGCCATTTCCTGGCCTTAGACTGAAGACAAAGATTCACATGAATTAATTAATGGGAATCTTCAAATGCAATACTTTTTCAGTTTAAGAACAGAGATAATTTTAAACATTCATCTACCTGTTGAGGAAGAGGGCTGTCTGATGGCATCACTCCATATTCCTGTGGACTGTTTTTATTATGCCAGGCAATGTATCCTGTGTTGCTTGCAGCATCATAAAAGTGTTCCTGAAACAGATTTTTTTTATATATATCCTTTGTCATATTCAGGCTAAAATCTCAAAGAATCAAATTTCAGTGTCATAGAAACAGCCTGTCATAACATTGCAAGTATGACATGATACTCCTGTAGTACTGCTTCACCACCAGACTTGAACTTTAGCACATCTTCAACCATCTAATAAAAATAAATGAAAACATGAGCATGGTGATTCACAAATTTCTACAGACACGGAGGGGGGAAAAAATTGTTGCCCCAGAAATTAAATTGTCATGTTTACTTACCCTTATTTAGTTCCAAACCCATAAGACTTTTGTTCATCTTCAGAACACAAATGAAGATATTTTTAATGAAATTTGACAGTTCTCTGACACTCCACTAACAGTCCACACAACTACCACTTTAAAGACACAGAAAAGGTAGTGAATATGTCATTAAAATAAATCATGTGTCTACAGTGGTTCTATCAAGTTTTATGAAGCGACGTGAGTGCTTTGTGCAAAATATAACTCTCCAACCCATATTCACAAGAACACCTTGACGTGTGTTGTGCTGCCATAAGAGTTGTTGCAAGAATGCTTTTGGAGATCAATAGTTTGTAAATAAAGTGTTGAATGATTGTAAAATTTGTTTTTTGCGCAAACAAAAGCACTTGTGAACAAAAGATTTACAGGTGTGGAATGACATGCGCGAATAATTAATGACAGAATTTTCATTTATGGGTGAACAAACTTGGAGACTCATAAAAAGCTTTGTTCTAACCTGTTTAGGAGACAGTGCAAATGTCTCCGTTATTTGTCTCTTGCTAGGGACTACAGCTGATGCACTTGAGCTGTTGTTTGAGTCAGTCGTCTCAGATATGGAAGACAAGGAGTCTCAAAATTCTAAAGAATCAGAAAGTATTAAAATATAACAAATATTGTGATTGACCAGCAGAAGAATCAGAAATATGAAATGGCTACTTTTTAATTTTGAGTGCTTGACAATACCGGACGAGCCCGCCTCTGTCTTTGGAGCCCCTTTTTTAAGTGGAAGTCGTGGCCTAATGGTTAGAGAGTCGGACTCGTAATCCAAAGGTTGCGGGTTCGAGTCTCGGGCCGGCAGGGATCGTAGGTGGAGGGAGTGAATATTCAGCCTCAATACCACGACTGAGGTGCCCTTGAGCAAGGCACCGAACCTCCAACTGCTTCCCGGGCGCCGCAGCATAAATGGCTGCCCACTGCTCCGGGTGTGTGTTCACAGTGTGTGTGTGTGCTCACTGCTGTGTGTGTGCACTTTGGATGGGTTAAATGCAGAGCAAGATTTCCGAGTATGGGTCACCATGCTTGGCAGTATGTCACTTCATAATACTTTCAAATTTAATAAAACTCAAACTTCTGTGAAAACAGTCAGCACCACTCTGCCTTGCCCAAATTATTTGATCACTTTGAGCTTTTATAAAGTTTTATGTAGCTTCAGTAGCTAGCTAGCTAATCACGTCAACAAATAACACCGCTGTTTAGTTCTGATATTAAACAAGGCTTTGTAAAGAACATTCGTTTCATCATTCTAATTAAATCGTGGCCACGCTGTATCAAATAGGTGTGTAACTTGTGCATGCGTATGTTTGTGTGCGCGTCAGTGCATGTGTGTATATAAAAGGATGTATCCATGTTTATTACATATGCATAGAGAGAGAGAGCGAGAGAGAGAGATATGTGGCCACAATTTAAGTTGAAAGTTGTAACGTTAGCCACATTGTACTTCGTTCGCGTCCGCATTTTCATGTTACATTTGTCCAAATGTTCTGTGCAGTGCTCACTACGTAATATTACTCCGTACATGCTGATATTGAATTTGCATATCATAAATGTTTAAGCAAGCATGATTTAATTTTACTTACCGCTCGAACCCATGCAAGGATAATGGCGGCGGTTTCTCCAGCGATTAACGGAAATGCGTGGGCGGAGTATAATTACATCTCTTTGGAGTTGTTTTAACACTGATCAAACTCTGTCAAATAACTCCAACACCGGACAATGTGTTAAAATGACTCTTTGGGTGTTGAAATCAACTCGAAAATGTTTAACACTGAAATTTCAACACTTCAATTTTTGCTGTGTAGGAGAAGTTAGATGTGTATACACACGTGTATATAGGAGCCTCTTAGGACTTTTCTCGAGTGAGAGCACGATGCTCTACCTTTCTTCCTCTGAAGAGGTTGAGGTGATAAGCAGGGGCTGCTGGGTGGAGCAGCCCCAACCATGGTCCAGCTCCTCATTTAGGGAGCATCAAGGCAAGGCAAGGCAAGTTTATTTATATAGCACATTTCGTACACAGTGGTAATTCAAAGTGCTTTACATAAAAGAAAGTGAAAGACATTAAAAATCAGTAAAAACATGGAAATAAAAATAATAAAAACAAGGAATTTTAAAATGCTATAGAAATTGATTTAAAATAAATTTAAAGAAAATTATTATACATCAAATTCATTGCAGTCAGTTCGGACATATAGCACAGTGCTCATTCAACAAATGCACAGTTAAACAGATGAGTTTTGAGTCTTGATTTAAATGTGGCTAATGTTTTAGCACATCTGATCTCTTCTGGAAGCTGGTTCCAACTGCGGGCCGCATAATAGCTAAAAGCAGACTCCCCTTGTTTTGTGTGAACCCTTGGTATTTCTAACTGACTCGATCCTAATGATCTGAGTGGTCTGTTCGGTATATATTCAGTGAGCATATAAGCAATATATTTAGGTCCTGGGCCATTGAGTGACTTATAAACTAAAAAAAAAAAAAACTTTTAAACTTTTAAAAGTACTTTAAAATCAATCCTAAATGTGACCTGAGGACTGGTGTGATCTGCTCAGATTTTCTGGTTCTAGTCAGAATTCTGGCAGCAGCATTCTGGATGAGCTGCAGCTGTCTAATGGTCTTCTTGGGAAGGCCAGTGAGGAGACCATTACAGTAATCCACCCTGCTGGTGATTAAAGGCATGAACAAGTTTCTCCAAGTCTTGACTGGAAACAAAACATCTAAGTCTTGCAATGTTTTTTAGATGATAGTATGCTGATTTAGTTACTGCTTTGTAACCTCTCGTACTCCCGATAATATTGGAGTCAGATGGCTTCTAGCAGAAGGCGGATCTGCAGATAGTCATTCTCGCTGGATAGTCTTTAGCTAAAACGTCCTGCTGCCTATGACCCAGGACTTCTGAGGGCCGACCCCTCTGGGGAAGAGCGGCGTACATTGCATTACACGGTGCCCGTCTCTCTTCAGTGCCCTCGAGAGATCAGTCTGCCAAACCTGCCAGTGTTCCAGGGCGCAGCGGTCTCCAGCGAGCACTTCTCAGTTACTTCCGCCCGGAAACGTAGCAGAACTGAGAGGCTCGCCACCCCTTCGGGGGTCTCTAGAGCAGCTAGTTCTGCCGTCTCCTGCTGGTGTGCAGTTCCAGGACACCGAGCTAGCAGCTCTAAGCACACCAGAGGCCAGTCTCGAGAGACTTGTTCCCTCAGTAGGCACCTGGCGGTGAGGGAGCCCCTGCTCAGCGTGTCTCATTGGGTCCTTCCTGAGCAGGCTCTGGTTCTATCAGTCTAGTCTTCCTATAAATGATGCGGGTCTGAGGACCGTCGTCTCAATAGGAGACTTCAGCTGAGGCAGTCCTGATGCTATGGTCCAGGACTCATGAGGGCAGGCCCCTCTGGGGAAGTTCGGCGTACACCGCGGTACATGGTGCCCGTCTTTCCTCAGTGCCCTCGGGAGATCGGCCTGCTAACCCTGCCAGTGTTCCAGGGCGCAGCTTCTCTCAGTTACTTCCGCCTGGAAACGTAGCAAAACTGAGAGGCTCGCCACCCCTTTGGGGGTCTCTAGAGCAGCTAGTTCGGCCGTCTCCTGCTGGTGTGCCGTTCCAGGACACCGAGCTAGCCGCTCTGGGTACACCAGAAGCCAGTCTCGAGAGACTGGTTCCCTTAGTAGACTATTTGGCTACTGCCAAATGTGTCTCCATGGGCCCTGCATACTGTAGAGAGAGGCTACAGAATCCAGTTTGGTTCTCCTCCGCCTCAATTCAACGGGGTGAATCCCGCTCAGATGGGCCCTGAGCAGGCTCTGGTAATGGAATGAGAAGTAGAGTACTCTCTTGAGGAAGGAGGCCATCGAGGTGGTCCCTCCTCACGAAAGAGAGTCCGGGTTCTATAGCCGGTACCTCATAGTAGAGGGCTGCATTGGGTTTGGGCTCCCGCGGGACCCTACGCAAATCTCGCAGGAGCGGGCGGTTTTACCTTTTGCTGCGGGCGGGAGTGGGCGGTCAGAAAATTTTGCGGGAGACCCGCGGGAATCGGTGGGATTTGGCGTGCAATAAAAATGGAGTCAACACATGAAGCTGAGAAGAACTTCTCAACTGTTTACATGACCAAAGCAAGGCAAGTCAGACATCTGGAAACAATTTTCAATAGTCACGGACAAAAATGGGAAAGAATTAAACTTGGTTAGTTGGGATAAATGTGCAAAAGTGTTTGTTTATAACGGACATAAATCTGGCATCTCTGCCCTGAGGCGACATACCTGCACAGTTCTCTCTGGTCAAAGCAAGCTCTCATTCCCCAATACAGCACTTCCTGCTCACGTTAAGCAAGAAACTACAGAAAAATGTGTTGCACTTTGCTGTAAAGATATCAGATCGTTTGACTTTGTTGCCGGGAAAGGCTTTGTTGACATTGTTCGCGGGAGCGGGCGGGAGTGGACACAAACATTGCGGGCGGGAGTGGACACAAACATTGCGGGCGGGAGTGGAACTCGCAGGTTGCGGGAGCAGGCGGGTGCGGGTTTAAGAAAACAGTCCCGCGCAGGGCTCTACCTCATAGTTCCCAAGACGGATGGAGGGTTGCGTCCCATTATAGATCTGCGTCAGCTGAACCGCTCAGTCATGCGACTGAAGTTCAAGATGCTCACAATCAAACATGTGTCTCAAATCAGGTCCGAGGATTGGTTTGTCATGATAGATCTAGAGGACGCGTAGTTCAATGTCTCCATCCTTCCCAGTCACAGGAAGTTCCTGAGGTTTGCTTCCAGGGGCGAAGCTTACCAATATCGAGTTCTTCCCTTTGGCCTAGCACTCTCACCCCATACTTTCACAAAGTGTGCGGATGCGGCACTGGCCCCGCTGCGGCTTCAGGGCATCCGCATACTGAATTATATCGACGATTGGTTGATCCTAGCTCAATCAGAGCAAACAGCAGCTCGACATCGAGATGTCGTTCTCGCCCACATGAAAGACCTGGGGTTAAGACTAAACGCCAAGAAGAGTGTGCTTTCTCCATTACAGAGGACCACTTATCTGGGCGTGGTGTGGGATTCGACCACGATGCAGGCACATCTGTCCCCTGCTCGTAACAAGTCGATCCTCATGGTCAAGAGAGAGAAAGAAGGCCAGTCACTCACTGTCAAGCAGTTTCAGAGATTGCTGGGTCTGAGGGCATCTGCGTCCAACGTGATGCCTTTTGGCCTGCTGTACATGAGACCCCTACAGTGGTGGCTCAAGACCAAGGGGTTCTCCTTGCAAACCACTCCGCACTTTCAAGGTCATGAGACGTTGCATACGTGAGTTAGACATGTGGAGGAAATCTTTGTTCTTGTCCCAGGGCCCGGTGTTGGGAGCTCCTTGTCGCCGTGTAACACTAACGACGGACGCGTCCCTCACCGGTTGGGGAGCGGTCATGAGTGGCCACCCTGCCCGCGGTCTGTGGAGTGGCCGCCATCTGACATGGCATATCAATTGGCTGGAGATGCTGGCCGTGTTTCGAGCACTCAAACACTTCCTCCCAGACCTAAGAGACCACCACGTGTTGGTGCGCACCGACAGCACATAAACCACCAGGGAAGTCTGAGGTCGCAACCCTTGTACAAGCTAGCGCACCAGATCCTTGTGTGGTCCCAGGGCAAACTCCTCTCATTAAGAGCAGTGCACATTCCTGGGCATCTCAATGCGGGAGCAGACGTTCTGTTGAGACAGGGGCCGAGGCCCGGGGAATGGATGCTTCACCCCGAGGGGGTGAAGCAGATATGGAGAGTGTTTGGCCAGGCACAGGTGAACCTGTTTGTGACTATAGTGTCAGTTCAATGTCCCCTCTGGTCCTCTCGGACTCCTCCAGCTCCTCTAGGACTGGATGCTATGGTACAGACTTGGCTGAGGCTTCGTCTGTATGCTTTTCCCCCTATCGCTCTGCTCCCGGGAGTTCTGGCGAGAGTGCGCCGGGATGAGGTTAGTCTACTACTGGTAGCGCCGTTCTGGCTGGGCCAAGTATAGTTCTCGGACCTGATTTCTCTCCTCGATGGCACTCCATGGGAGATTCCTGTCAGGGGAGATCTCCTCTCACAGGTGGGGGGCACAACCGTCCACCCTCGCCTGGAGCTGTGGGTGTGGCCACTGAGGGGGCACAGCTCATAGCTTCCGGTCTCTCAACTGAGGTTGCTGAGACCATTCTACAATCCAGAGCTCCCTCTACGAGGAAACTGTACGCCCTGAAGTGGAAGCTTTTCACTTCATGGTGCTGAGGTTACCAGCTCGACCCAGCTAACTGCCCGATTGGTATAGTTCTGGAGTCTGTGCAGGCCCGTCTCTCCGCAGGGTTAACCCACTCCACCATTAAGGTATACGTAGCGGCCATTGTGGCCTACCACGTTCCTGTCAGTGGTCAGTCAGTGGGTAGACACCCCCTAGTTACACGTTTCCTCCGCGGTGCGCTGAAGCCGCCGGTACGTTCACGTGTCCCCACGTGGGACCTGGCTGTGGTACTAGAGGCTCTTTGCAAGCAGGCCCTTTCAGTGGCCCCTGCCTATCTTGAATTTGCGCCCGGTATGGCCAAAGTTTTTCTCTACCCCCCCAAGCGGGGTATGTACCTAAAGTTCCCTCTGTGATGTCACAGCCCGTCTTACTTCAGACCATCTGTCCTCCTCCCTTTAGGGAGCCCAACCAGCAGAAGCTTGGATAGTGGATGCTATTAATATTGCCTATGAGTCCTCTCAGCTCCCCTCGCCGATGGGAGTCAGAGCTCACTCAACCCGAGGTATGGCGGCCTCCAAGGCCTTCCTAGCAGGTGTGTCTATGCACGACATCTGCAACGCTGCTGGGTGGTCCACACCCCTCACTTTTGTAAGGTTTTATGACCTCGACATTCGAGCCGCTCCGGGCTCTTCTGTCCTCTCGTCCTAGTACACACTAGGCAGGGACTTGTCAGTCTGGCGGCGTGGGTATCTCATTCCCAAAGCGTTTCAGACGCAGCTCGAGTTCCTGAAGGGGAACGTCTCAGGTTACGCATGTAACCATGGTTCCCCGAAGGGAACGAGACGCTGCGTCTCGAGGCCATTCCTCCGGCATCCCTGCCAGCGCTTCATTCCTAGAAGCTGAAGCCGGCTCCACCTCACGTGCTTTTAAAGCTTCCTGGTTGTGACGTCACCCGCCCGTGACGCCTCGCCCTTCCATTGGACTGATTGTACAGATAATTCAGAGCGCGGTCATGCTGAAGGCGTTCCCAAAGCGTTTCAGACGCAGCGTCTCGTTCCCTTTGGGGAACCATGGTTACATGGGTAACAAGACGTTTTTTTTCCACATGGCTCTTATTAGAGTTGATCTGATTTTGACAGAGATGGACAGTTTTGTTAGAGAAAAGGAAATTTAAAGTAGTAGTTGAATCATTTACTCACCTGTATGTCATTTTAGGGGGTGGAAAACGAAACATTTAATTTACATGATATCTTACCAGAGTCATTTATGTAGTAAAAAAAAAAAACATCCACAGGCTTCCCTGGTTGCAGCAACTTTCATTTTTTCTATTGACAAATCACAACAGTTTCCTAGGAAGTGACAATTTTGTGCTCTATTTACAAATGTTTTGAGTAATATTCCAATTTCTCCACAAATTAAAATCACAACTTTGGATGGAAACATATCTAGTGACTGTCTATAAAAGGTACCGTATAAGTTGGTGTGATGTTATGCCAGATAACAATTATAGTTCCGGTAAGGTGTTGCAGACCGGACAGTTCTGATTGATGCACCAGGCTGTAGAGTTGAGTGCTATGTTTGTGCGCACATAATAAAACATCAGCAGTTGAAGCAAGTCGTTGTCCCGTGGCATTAATAACATAACATGGTGTCAGAAATGGGGACTGGCGAACACCAGAGAGTTGGTGATTTAAAACGCCAGCAAGACCGGACTTGCTGATCAGATCTTGCTGATAATTGGAAACGTTTAAAGCAGAGATTCTGTCTTGCTGCCAGTGGTGCGGGTGGAGACGATGAGAAGTTAAAAGCATAAATCTTTCTGCACGTGATAGGTGAGGATGCACTGACTGGATATATATAATAGCTTTCAACTTGACAAGGCAAATTTGGGATTCCCGATAATGGTCTCAGGGAAAGACTGCTACGTGAACCAGCTTTGACACTGGAGAAAGCTGTCAACGTGTAGAGCTGCTGAAATAACTCGTGCTCAAGCCAAAGAGCTGCATAGAGATAATGCTGCAGTGCATGCAGTAAAAGGAGACGAGCAGCACACAAAACAAACAACAAAACAAAGACAACAGAGAATGAAAACCCCAAAAATTAAGTGCAGCAGATGTGGAGGGACACACATACCACGATCTTGTCCTGCTTATGGAAAAATCTGTAATAGCTGTGGGAAGAATAATCATTTTGCGAAGTGTTGCAAAGCTGATTTTGCAAAGAAAAAAGTACATACAGTTGAAGAGCAGCCAGAGGAATTCTTTGTTGATTCTGTTCAAACAAACATGACAGACAAAGCTGAATGGATTGTACCACTGACTGTAAATGAGACAATAATTCCATTCAAATTAGATACAGGTGCACAAGTTAACCTGTTGTCTATGGATGACTACAGAACTCTCAAAGTTAAAAACAAACTACACTCAACAAAAATGAAAGTAACAGGATACACAGGTGAGGATGTTCCTGTCAAAGGAAGCTGCCTGGTGACTCTGAAACACAAGGGACAGCTGTTAAAGACACGAATGCTGATCGTGGAAAAGAGCGTCCAGCCAATTCTAGGACTGAGCACATGTGAAAAACTTGACTTAGTGAAGAGTGTTTGTAGTGACATCACAGTTCAAAGCAAATGAAACTTCATTCATGGAGGAGTACAAAGATGTTTTTGAAGGACTCCGGATGTCTGCCTGGGGAACACAGAATAAGCATCAAACTCAAAGAGGAACTAGTTCGCATGGAGAAGCTGGATGTCATAAAGAAAATTGATGAACCAACAGACTGGGTGAGCTCACTAGTCATTGTGCTCAAGAAAAATGGATCCCTGAGAATATGTCTTGATCCAAGGGATCTCAACAGGGCCATAAAACGTGAGCATTTCAAACTGCCAACCAGAGAAGAGATCATGTCTCAGTTTGCTGGAGCGAAGTGGTTCAGTAAGCTTGATGCGTCGTCTGGTTTTTGGCAGTTGAAGCTTGATGAGGCAAGTTCAAAACTGTATACCTTCAACACGCCAGAAGGCAGATATCGTTTCCTCCGTCTACCGTATGGTATTCTGTCGGCACCTGAAGTATACCACAAAACAATCCACATGATCTTTGAGCACTTACAAGGGGTAGAGGCTATGATGGATGACATAATCGTGTGGGGTTCCAACCGGCACGGTGTACGATTGAGGCAGGTCCTGGAGCTAATAAGACAGTCGAATCTGAAATTGAACAAGGAGAAATGTGAGTTTGCAGTCAAGAGCTTAACGTTTGTTGGAGATGTTTTGTCTGAGGAAGGGGTCAGGCCAGACCCAAGAAAAACTTCAGCAATAGTCAACATGGAACGGCCTCAAAATAAAGAACTGAGGAGATTCCTTGGAATGGTCACTTACTTGGCCAAATTCATTCCCCAGCTGTCAACACATTCTGTTCCACTCAGATGTCTCCTCGAACAAAATAACAAGTGGATGTGGGCTTATGAGCAGGAAATGGGCTTTCAAAAATTGAAGCGCATCATCACAGAGGAGCCAGTGCTCAGATATTATGACCCACACAAGACCACACGAATCTCAGCAGATGCCTCACGATATGGCCTTGGCGCTGTGCTTTTGCAGCAACATGGAGAGAGCTGGCAGCCGGTAGCTTACGCTTCAAGCGCCTTGATGAGTGCAGAAACCAACTATGCACAAATCGAAAAGGAACTTTTGGCTTGTACGTATGCCTGTGAAAGGTTTCACCAGTATGTCTACGGACAGTCCTTTGAAGTGGAAACGGACCATAAGCCACTGGTGTTCATAATGTCCAAGGCCTTAAACGACTGCCCCATGAGAATCCGACGAATGCTCATCAGACTCCAAAAATACGACGTCAAAATGATCTACACACCCGGAAAGTTCATGTTTGCAGCTGATACACTCTCTTGGGCTATCGACAAGCATGAAAACCTTATCAATGAGAAAGGTGCAGACATACAAGCATGTTGACATGATAGTAACCTCTCTTCCTGTGTCCCCAGAGAAAACTGAACAAATTAGAAATGCAACTGATGCAGATGGAACAATGACACAACTCAAAGAGACCATACTGAAAGGTTGGCCAGTAAAGAAGAGTGACTGTCAAGAGCAAATTCAAGACTACTGGTCATGCAGAGCTGAACTTTCAGTAGTGAATGAGATCATCTTCAAGGGAAACAAGTTTGTCATCCCTGCATCGATGCGCAAGGAAATGAATGAATGATGCATTTATATAGCGCTTTATTGTGTATTGCTGTACACCCAAAGTGCTTTACAATCATGTGGGGGGGGTCTCTCCTCAACCACCACCAGTGTGCAGCATCCACTTGGATGATGCGACGGCAGCCACACTACAACGGCGCCAGTGCGCTCACCACACACCAGCTACAGGTGGAGAGGAGAGAGAGTCAATCAAGTATATGGGGATTATTAGGTGGCCATGACAGACAAGGGCCAGTAGAGAGAATTTGGCCAGGACACCGGGGTTACACCCCTATTCTTTACGAGAAGTGCCATGGGATTTTTAATGACCTCGGTTTAACGTCACATCCGAAAGACAGTGCTTTTTGACAGTATAGTGTCCCCGTCACTACACTGAGGCGTTAGGACCCACACAGACCACAGGGTGAGCACCCCCTGCTGGCCTCACTAACACCTCTTCCAACAGCAACCTAGTTTTTCACCGGAGGTCTCCCATCCAGGTACTGACCAGGCTCAACCCTGCTTAGCTTCAGTGGGCAACCGGTCTTGGGCTGCAGGGTGATATGGCTGTGGCAATAGCTGCACAAGGTTCATGAGGGACACCTAGGTGAGGAGAAATGTAAGCGTAGGGCCCGTGAGGTAATGTACTGGCCAAGGATAAACCATGAAATCAGACAGACTACAGCTTCATGTGAAATATGCCTCACATACAGGTCTAGGCAACAAGCAGAGCCACTCATGCCTCATCCAGTGCCTGATCATCCATACCAAAAGGTTGGGGTAGATCTGTTTGACTGCAATGGTAAGAGCCATATTGTAGTTACTGATTATTTTTCCAACTATCCAGAAGTTGCAACACTTCAGGTGACATCTAGCCAGGGTGTCATTGCTTTTCTGAAGACAGTCTTCGCAAGACATGGAGTTCCCTGTGAAGTGTTTTCTGATAATGGCCCACAATTTTGCAGTAGGGAGTTTGATGCCTTTGCTAAAGAGTGGGGATTTCAACACACCACATCAAGCCCAAGCTACCCTAGGTCCAATGGGCTGGCGGAGAGTTCTGTAAAGATTGTGAAGGCTCTCATGAAGAAGAGTCACGATAGAAAGACAGACTTCCATTAGCGTCTAATGATTTACAGGAGTGCTCCGCTTCAGAATGGGTTGTCTCCAGCTCAAATGCTAATGGGTCGACGGATACGCACTAACTTACCCATCCACCAGGACTTGTTGACACCTGAACAGAATCAAAGAAGCAAAACAACAACTCAAAAACAAACAAAAAGAGAACTATGACAAGAAAGCAAAGACCTTGCGAACACTCAAGCCTGGAGATCGAGTTCGTATCCTGAACCATGCAACAGGAACATGGACGCGACAAGGTTGTGTTGAAAGAGAAATAGTATCACGGTCATACGAGATTCAGACCGAGCAATGCGAGCAACAGAGGGGACATAAGACCACAAGTGACTGTTCAAGAAGCCGAGTCGCAATCAAATGAACAAGATGTGTCTCAAATTTCCACAAGTGAACAAGTTGAGCGAAGTGGCATACTGCCAAGTATTGGGACCCATACTCGGAATTCGTGCTCTGCATTTAACCCATCCAACGTGCACACACACAGCAGTGAACACACCGTGAACACCCACCCACCCGGGGAGCAGTTCGGTTCGGTGCCTTGCTCAAGGGCACCTCAGTCGTGGTATTGAGGGTGGAGAGAGCGCTGGACATTCACTCCCCCACCTACAATCCCTGCCGGCCCGGGACTCGAACCCGCAACCTTTGGATTACGAGTCCGACTCTCTAACCATTAGGCCGTGACTTCCCCTAAATTGACAAAGGTTCTGTGGATTACACTGACTCTGATCTGACAAAGGAAGTTACTGCTTCACCTGGGAAGGGCTGCATACCAAAACACACTGTTAGACCTCCTGAAAGGTTAATTGAGATCTGTTGACCTGAAGGAAAAAAAAAAAAAATTTAATTGTGAAAATTCTGTGACGCTTTTGTTGTGATGTTATGAAAATGTTATTTTTGGCATAAGAACAAATTGATAGAACAGAAGATTTAGAAGGAAAGTTATTGACATTTAAAGGGGGGAAGATGTGATGTTATGCCAATAACAATTATAGTTCCGGTAAGGTGTTGCAGACCGGACAGTTCTGATTGATGCACCAGGCTGTAGAGTTGAGTGCTATGTTTGTGCGCACATAATAAAACATCAGCAGTTGAAGCAAGTCGTTGTCCAGTGGCATTAATAACATAACAGTTGGGATTTGTTCACTATTTAATATTTGCTTGAAATGGCAAATAGTTTATGATTTCTCATTGTCACTGTCATTGTATGTTTAAATTAGTACATTGTGTGTTATAACCATTAGTGTATTAGTGACTTGACATTTTTAGTGGTGAGGAACAGCAAATTTTAAATGTATGAACCTAAAAGTTAAGTAATGAGAAAAATTAGATGTACGCAGAAGCTAAAATGCCATTGCTAACAGTATGCAATAAAAGGAGTCTGCAATAAAAGGCTTCATGTACGGTTTCTCAGTTCTAGTATACTATTTTGCTATACACTTGAAAGCATGTAATTCTCCATTAGTAATTAATTTAGGAAGTAATTTTAATGCAAAGTTAAAGTGATTGAGATGAAGACTGAGACTCTTTGACCATAAATCTTTCAATTTTTTGAATAGTTCTGGATCTGAAATTTGATGCACTGTAATAATATTAATATTAATAATAATATTAGCCAATAAACACACTTGAATTCTTCAATTGTACTATATAAATAATATGCTGAGGATGAAAACAGATCAGTACTAAATGGAAATGTGGCAGTTTGGGTGTAAAGGTTGTGTAGCTTTAGGTAAATTGGATGGTTTTGTGTCTGGAAGGTTTTATGAATGAGCTCTCATTCATCCTCTCCACCCACTGAGTGCTGAGATTGTGTTGTTCTCTTGGTTTGAAGGCTGTTGTAAATTTAAGATGCTAAGTGTTGTGTTGGGACGAGAGCATGTCAGTACACAGGTCAGAGGAAAGGCTCTTTATCACAGTGGCGGGGCACTGGATGTCCTGTGGATGTACAGGCGCCAGAGACCCAACAGACTGGACATGTTTCACAACGACTCACCTCTCCATACAGTTGGGCAGAAAAGTATTTAGTCAGCCACCAATTGTGCAAGTTCTCCCACTTAAAAAGATGAGAGAGGCCTGTAATTTTCATCATAGGTACACTTCAACTATGAGAGACAGAATGGGGGGAAAGAATCCAGGAAGTCACATTGTAGGATTTTTAATGAATTAATAGGTAAATTCCTCTGTAAAATAAGTATTTGGTCACCTACAAACAAGCAAGATGTCTGGCTCTCACAGACCTGTAACTTCTTCTTTTAAGAGGCTCCTCTGTCCTCCACTCGTTACCTGTATTAATGGCACCTGTTTGAACTCGTTATCAGTATAAAAGGCACCTGCCCACAACCTCAAACAGTCACACTCCAAACTCCACTATGGCCAAGACCAAAGAGCTGTCGAAGGACACCAGAAACAAAATTGTAGCCCTGCACCAGGCTGGGAAGACTGAATCTGCAATAGGCAAGCAGCTTGGTGTGAAGAAATCAACTGTGGGAGCAATTATTAAAAAATGGATGACATACAAGACCACTGATAATCTCCCTCGATCTGGGGCTCCACGCAAGATCTCACCCCGTGGGGTCAAAATGATCACAAGAACGGAGAGCAAAAATCCCAGAACCACACGGGGGGACCTAGTGAATGACCTGCAGAGAGCTGGGACCAAAGTAACAAAGGCTACCATCAGTAACACACTACGCCGCCAGGGACTCAAATCCTGCAGTGCCAGACGTGTCCCCCTGCTTAAGCCAGTACATGTCCGGCCCGTCTGAAGTTTGCTAGAGAGCATTTGGATGATCCAGAAGAGGATTGGGAGAATGTCATATACTTTTTATTTCTGTAAATTAACATATTTCAGAGTGAAACAGGATGTTATACGAGACCAAATGTTGTGCAGGACTTGATTTAATCCACTGGGGTTTGATTTGATAGAGAAAAGTGTATCTATATGACAGGTGGCTGAGAAATAAGAGGTCTTGGTGACTGCTGAAAAGAAGTTATTTCAGATGTTGAAGCAAGTTACATTTTGACTAAACGATACAAAGGCAAATATATTTTGAATCATGCATAGTAGGGATGGATGAGAATGGTCATCAGTAGTTGATTGCAGAGGTCAATAGTGTGTTTTTCTAGCTTTAGATTGATTTGCTATAATTTTTTTTATTTATATTTGACAACCCATGTTTTTTTAACAAAGTATTTATTTATTAAATTAATGTTTTGTTTGCAAATTTACCATGTTTAACGCCATGATTTGAGCTAATTTTTTGAAGTAACTTGGAGTACCATATAAAACCCAAATTCAGTAGCATGGTGTATCATGGTCTACCATCTTAATGTTTCTACATTCATTTTAATGTGAATTTTAATTGTGTAATTAAAATTATGTAATTTCATTTTATTTATATATATATATATATATATATATATATATATATATATATATATATATATATATATAATTTTTTATTTTTTTTTTGTGTTTTTTTTTTAATACTAGCATTGTACATTACACTAATGCTATCTTGGTAAGTGATTTCAAGTAGATGTCCAAAAGGCAAGTCATTTGGTCTGTGGTCTGGGTAAATGTGGGTTGGCAGGGGACGCTGGGCATGAACCACACAGACCCTTGAGACCTGGCAGCTGTAAAAGTGTGTACTTCCCTCACTGGGCCAATGAGGGCCAAACCAAGACCCCAAAGACCACACAGACCGTCCTGATCACACGTACATACAAATAAACACGCTCATAAATGAGCGACTACCCTGCTCTGCTGCACAATGGACATGCATGCGTTGCGCTTTACTGATGCCCTCAGCTTTTTGTTGTAATTGAAGCATTTAGAGCAGGAGCGCGTGGAGCGCTGCTCACAAAACTCATCACCCTAAACACACACACACACACACACACACACACACAGCGCACTCAGTCAGACAGAGAAACAGAAGAACCTTTGTGAGGTTTAGGACAGGCGTCATGTGAACACATGTAGTGCATATTTAATCCTCATAATGACCACCATAAATCATTGACTGGGCGCATATGAAATTGTAGGGGGTGAATCATGTTTGATAGATCTTATTATTTGGGTGGCTTTGCTAAGAGGGTTAGCACAGTGTGTATTGATAGATTTTCTGAAACCAAATCTGAAGCTGGAAGTGGGGATTTAACAAATGACTGTAATTACAGCTGGCACTGATACACTTCTAGATGCCACGTGTTGAGAGAAGTGTGAGTGTAAGGAAAATAAAAGCATTGTTTTTTGTTTGTTTTGTTTTTTACACATGCAAGTGTATTTAGTACCCAAAAACATTGTCGTAATTGATGTCATATATCTTTTTCTCTCTATATACAAGTCTCTTATGCTCACTAAGGCTGCATTTCTTTGGTGTGATTAGTTGTTTATTTACAGAAAAATGTGTCACTAGTATTTTTTTAAAATCATTTTTAAATCGTTTATTTATTTTTATATATATATACACACACACACCATAGGTTTTTAAAATGTTTTTAAGACATTGTACAATGGTTGTACAGTTATTTATTTATTTATTTATTTTTTTTTTTTTGCAAAGATACCACAAAAATACTTTTTACATTAACTCATCAAAATAAGTGAGTAATTTCAACTTTTTAACAAGTTATATGAAATTCACGTCAGTTTAATATAATTTAGGTTGAAATGGTTTGTACAACCAGGTTGATTGTACTTAAAAATTTAAGGTAGCAACTGAACTTCATTTTAATTTGAAATTTTTTCAGTGATAGTTTTTGAGCATAGTTTTTGTGCTTTCTGAAGTAACCTGGGATATAATATAATACAAATAAATCCCAAAATCTGTACTATTGTACAGTATATCATAATGAATTACCACGACACTCACCAAGGCTGCATTTATCTGATTGAAAATTTGTGAAATAAAATGATCAATAATACACTTTAAAATAACTGTTGTAATACTACTATTGTCATAATATTTTAAGTGTAATTTATTCCTGTGACGCAAAGCTGCTCAAGTAACATGAACATGCACATGCATCTTTGGTTGGGATTTGATTTCTCTTATAGAGAAAAGCACAAGTCCAAACATCAGTAAAACAATGTATACTGAAAGTAAATGAAGAGAAAGTATGTGCATGTATGTAATTTATGGCAGAGGATGTTTGGTCTCTCTCCCTCGCTGTGGTAGGACGTGTGAAATATGTGTTTGCTTTTAAGAGAGCTGTTATTTTTCTCTTCCTCCAAATGGCCAACGCAAACAGAGAAATGTGCCCCGAACCCACACACACGAAACACACACGCTCATTCACACACTAATGAACACAAACACAGATCTGGACCCAATACATTCACATCACACACATGCTTTCAATCACTCTTTTGGAACTCATGTCCAATCATTTATTTGCAATATAAACACAAAATAAGTGCGCATTTTTGTAGTATGTTGTACGACTTTCAGAATGTACATTATGCTACAGATTGTGTGATTTTGCTGGTAATTAGCAGTTCAGCTGTTACGTAGTGTTTGTGTACTTGTTTGCACACTGTGGTGTCAATGTTGGCATTGCACTCGTTGCCTGTTGAATAATTTCCATGCGAGTTCAGGAAGTCTAAAGTCATTAACAGTGCAGTTGCTTTGACCACAGACTGGCCTCGTTTAACTGTGGTGTCATTTAAAGCATTTTAAATACCTGGACCTGTTAAAATCACTCAGTTTAGTCATTTTATTCCTTCAGCAGAATTAGGACCCGTTACTGCTGCATTTAAATCTAGATTTTTACTTTTTCTGATAAACAGAGTGGTTTCTGCAGTGTTATTTTTGTATTTTTATATACTATTACGGTTTTCTGATAATGTTTTTTTTATAGGTTAGTTTTTTAGTAATTTTGTTGTGCTTTTATTTTTGTAATATTAGGGTTTTTTAAATTTCAGTTTTAGTTTATGCATTTCCAGTTTTAATTTTAGTGCTTCAAATTAAAACTATTTAATTTAAGGAAACATTTTTAATTTTTTGTTTGTTTTTAAATCTAGATTTCACAGTGTGTGGTGGCCAGCTCCCCTGCGTGCTTCGGCACTAAAATAGCAATTTCTCTAAAAGAGCAACACGGGATCGTGTTCTTTTTAAAGATGTGTTATCACCCGTGCGTTTCTGGGTGTGGTTGTTTCCTGGCACCTCAGGGCGGTCACGATGCCCTTCACGTGTCTGGGCATTCAGCACGCTGAGGAAGCTTTCGTGGATGGTTCACGTTCTTCTTGTGGGGACATGACCATCTCAGAGTTGCGTAAAAGGCCATGTCAAACATGTCCCTCTGTCCCTGCTGCGATCCAGCGTTCGTCCCAGCACCTGGGGCGGCGCTGCGTCCGGTGGAGTCGGAGGTGATTTGAGGATCACGGTGAGGGCTTCCCCAAGTGGAGTTCCTCACCCCTGCTGGTGGAGCTGCCGAAGGAGCACGCTGGGCCCTCTGCTGGAAAGAGTGCACCATGCGTTTCCTTCGGTGCCCCCTCTGACGACCAGATGTCGATCGCTGCATCGGAGGACGAGCTTTCTCTCTGGGGATGACGACTCGACTGTGTTGCCTCCTTCAGGTGTGGTAACGTTGTCCGAGCCAGACCCAGAGATGACGGCTATGCTTTCCCGGTGCCGCCGAGAATGTCGGGCTCGTGTGGAATCCTCCACTGCATCCCGATCCTTCGAGGCTGGACGAGTGGTTTCTCAGTGGGTTCTCAGCGCCCCCCTCAGGTGCCATTCTTCCCGGAAAAAAAGAACGGTTTCCTCAGTCTCTGGGTCTCAAGAGGAGGAGAGTTGCGAGCTGTGCATCACGGGTTCGCTTCCCTCCTCCTCTCTCGCCAGCAGGCAGCAGTGGGTTGCCCAAGAGCACCCCTCCTGCCCATTTGTGGAACCAGGTAAGGGCTGTTACACTCGAGTCCCCGCTTCATGTCGTCAAACGCCAGGCTTGTCACAAGCCTCAAGCCGGGTTCCTGCGTTTCCTCCTGCACAAGGAGGAATCAGGTGAGTGTTACACTTCACACCCAGACCCTGCCCCCTGCCGTCACAGGCCAGACCAGGTAGTGAACCTGCAAGCGCTGCCCCTGGAGGAGGTAGACCCAGCCCTAGGTTTGCTCTGTCCTGTACGCGCACTGCGACAGTACGTAGATAGAACTCAGAGCTTCAGGACCTCAGAACAGCTCTTTGTCTGTTACGGAAGACAGCAGAAGGGGAAGGCTGTCTCCAAGTAGAGGATGGCCCAGTGGATAGTGGATTCCATCACCTTGGTTTATGAAGCACAAGGTGTGCCCTGCCCGCTCAGACTGCGTGCTCACTCCACTAGGGGTGTTGAATCGTCCTGAGCGCTGGCTCGTGGTGCCTCGATAGCAGACACCTGTAGAGCTGCGGGCTGGGCGACTCCTAAAACGTTCGCTTGGTTTTATAGCCTGCATGTCGAATCGGTTTCCTCCTGTGTTCTCACCTCAAACGGGTAGTGGCACTGAGAGGCCCGGTTCAGTCGGCTTGTGGCGTCCTTAATGCCTAAATTCTCCAGAGAGTTCCCTGACCGGGCAAATAAATTTCAGCCTTTCAGCCAATAAATTCTTGAAATTTGGTGTGAGGCTAGTGCCCATATGAGTGACCCTGTTGGGATCTCGGTTACGTATGTAACCCTCGTTCCCTGAAAGAGGGAACGGAGACGTCACGTTCCGTTGCCACAGTCGCTGTACCACAGCCAGATGCGAAATACCACATGCCAATGTCCATTGGCTTGTTTAGTTACACTGGATTGGATTGGTCTCTCTGGCGAGATCCCCAATTCGTCGGTCACAGACGTGACGTCTCCGTTCCCTCCTTCAGACAACCAGAGTTACACACGTAACCAAGACGTTATTTTAGTATTTTTAGTTTTTATATACTGGTATTTTTCTAATTAGCTTTTATTTTATATTTTCAATTTATTTTTAATTTAGCTTTTTATTAATTTTGTGCTTTTTTACATTTAGTAATTTATAATTTTTTTAGTATTAGTTGTAGTTCCATTTTAGTTTTTATGAATTTCCAGTTAGTGATTTTAGTGCTTCAACTTAAACTTCAGTTAGTTGATAAGGCTACATTTCTCATTTTAGTTAAATTTATCATCTTATTATATATATCTTATATCTTTATTTAATCTAATATTATCTTATTTAATTTAATCTTTATTTACATTTTTGAAATGTACTTTAGTGTTCCGATTCTGTGTTTCCACATGACTTCAGACGCCATTTGTGCAGCAAATCAAATCAGTTTATACTTGCCATATGCCTAAGTGCAGCGATATACTAGTCAAGTGCAACCAAACATGACTAACTGTTCCTCACGGCCCATTACTGCAGGCTCTCTGGGTTTATAGAATATGTCTGATATCACTGGAGCTCCTGTGCGCTGGAATTCTGCGTGATTATCCGGGGGTAGCTAGTGTTTCACTGGCCCTGCTGTGATGGTATCGTTCTTCACAGACAGCATGGTGCCACGAGCTCCGGAACTAGTAATGGGCTCTGGGGCTACGAATACAGCTCTTCTATTTCTGTCCTAAACTCATCATTGCAGACTTCAGATTACCAACTCTACTTTTCTGAGAATAATTTGATACATTATTAGACCAACCCCCCTCTTTCTCAGCCGTTTGCTATTAAGACCATCATCACAGCTATTATGCAACTTCATTGTGTAACTCATTGTACACCATTTGTGCTAGAGATATGAGTGATACCACAAATCTTGATTTTTATCCAATGTGCAGTAAAACAAAATCAATCTGGCTATTATTTGCCTTTGCTTTTTAGGTATTGATTTCTCGATTTTAATTGATCCTCATTTCAACAAA
>NC_136744.1:27862827-27882827 GCF_936440315.1 Barbus barbus | reverse complement strand
TTTCCTGCTTGAGAAATATTTATTATTAATATCAGTGTTGAAAACAGTTGTGCTGCTTCATAATTTCTGGAAACTGATACATTTTATTGGACTCATGGATGTATCAAAATGGAAATGGAAAGTTCAAAAGAACAGCATTTATTTGAAATGGAAATCTATTGTAACATTATAGATGTTTTTCTGTCACTTTTGATCAATTCTATGCATCCTTACTGAATAAAAGTATTAAAATATGTAAAAAATATTAAAATTCTGTGATTAAGTATAAATGAAAAAATTTGAATCTTAAATTTACAATCTAGCAATCTAGAGATTTTGCTGAAATGCACAGTCCAAACTTTTTGGGTAAAAAATAATCAGACACGGAACCAGAATATTATAGAGACAAAAATCTGCAAGCACAGGCAAATACCACTAGTTTAAGAATATTAAACCATTTCTTTTGTATATGTAGCTGCGTATTTAGAAATGATGACTTTTAAATGACAGACTTTTATTTGAAGTGTTAATTTTCATATTTATGTTCATATTTTTGAGTCATGTCTCTATTTGTATTAAAAGTACATTTTAAATATGTAGGTTTGTCAGTGTAGATGCATGCTTACATTTGGACTGAAATGGACTCAGATTCCTTTTAAATCTGTGCTGTAACAGCCAGCTTGATTACAGGAAATAGTCTTGAGTTGAGGGACCCTTAAATTTTCCTATCAGATCCAGCGCTCCGCGAACCATACAAACGCTGTTAGCTGGAATGACTGCAGGAACTATGGAAGCAAACCGCACATGTAATTTACACAAAATTACAATATTGCAATAAAAACAATGGTGCACTTTCTATAGGTTCCGACGCTATGGAAGTAGGTGCTTTTTGACAAATGTTCTTTTGTTAAGCATGATTTGATGGAGTGAGAGAAGGGGTTCATGCTGGAACATGCTCATTTCTGCACTGTGGGTAATGCTTTATTTTAAGACATTTACTTCATAATTCCTCCATTAAGTTAAAATGATGCCATAGCAAACACAGGCTTATTTCAGACACCAACAGTGTCATTAAACTAAGATGGCGTATACAGGAACATGCTATAATTTCACATTCAATCCCAAATCATGTCGGCACATGCATGACCCTGCTGACTGCAAGGAAGGCTTGATATGATGGGCGTTTATGAGTCGATACCAAATATGGGTGTTGAATATGATTGGGGGGGGGGGGGGGGGGGGACAAAAACTTTTTAATACATGAAGAGTTCATTTGCAAAAGCTCAGTTTTTAACTATTTTCAATAATCATGTTTTTTCATTGTGCATTCCAATTAATCTCAATCAAACTGTAGTTAGGTTATTTTGATTAGGTAAAAAATAACAAAAAAATACAGCTAACTGACACAAAACAACAAAAACATAACATAATATAAAACATGATTTTTGGAAATAAACAAAACAAGTTATGTTTTTGCAAATAAACTCTTCATATGTTTTAAAATGCATGTGCCAATTTCTTAGAATTGTAATTATAATCATAGTTTAATGTTTCAACTGTTTGATTTCAAATTGTATATGCAAAAATATATTATTTCTTACACCTTGAATCTCTGAGATTTTTGAATATAAGATGTGTATATATGTGTATATATATATGTGTATGTGTATGTGTATATATGTATATGTATGTATATATATATATGTGTATATATATGTATATGTATGTATATGTGTGTATATATATGTGTGTGTATATGTATGTATATATATATATGTGTATATATATGTGTGTGTATATATATGTGTATATATATGTGTGTGTATATATATGTATATATATGTATATGTATGTATATATATATATATATGTGTATATATATGTGTGTGTATATATATATATATATATATATGTATGTGTATATGTATATATATGTGTGTATATATGTGTGTATATATATATATATATATATATATAAATGTACGTATATAAATGTACGTATATTTTATGTATTTATTTATTCGTTAGTTATTTAGTTAGTTAGTATTTGAAAGAGAAGATGAAAAGCTGCCCAGCAGGCTGGAACTGCTTTTCACATTTTTACTTATGCATTTGTTTAATTTCATTTTAATTTGATTTCAGTTTGTTCCATCCCCTCCTTCTCTTTCACACAGAATCCATGAGCTCATTGTGTGAGATCACACAAGCTGCAGTTGAATTTATTTTCTGTCAGCTACTAAAATGCTAACACCTGGGCACAGGCTGGTACCACCCATCGCTTCAGTCTGGGGGATTACTTAATTGATTCACTTCTATTTATGTTTACTATTAGAGCTTTTTTTTCTGGAATGTTTCTGTTTTATTTGGAGGTTGTTAGGCCGTCATCACCCTCCATCATATGGCTTATGTGTGTCTGTGAGTGTGTTCATTTAAAAAGTTTTGGCAAGGACTGTAATTTTTTTAGCCATTTGTAACAAGTACATTGGACCGCTCTTGTATTTGACTCTCATCGTAGGAATAAACCAAAGGGGATTGCAGGATGCATGCAGGAAAATTATGGCAGGAAAAATATGAGTAATTTGATTTAAACAGTGATGAAGGAGTGAAATAAAACATGGTATGATACATTCTGCATGACCATCATAACTCACTGTAATCATTCAAAGCAAAAACAAAGTTAAGGTTATCCATAATGGGTCTTATCCACCCTTACAGACTTCTTACATTACATTTGTACATTACACTTGCACAACCAAAATGCTGTTGTGGGTGGTGGTTAGGGTGTTTTGTGTGGTTGTCAAGAGACTTTACTATCCAGTTTCTATTGTACTCTATGGTCTTGATCTTGTGCTATGTGGTTGATAAGGTGTTCTGAGTGGTTGTCAGTGTGTTGCTTTGGTACTTCAATATAAGTCTGTAGGCTTTTTTTTTTTTTTTGTCTTTTTGCCTAAGCAGGGACCACTAAAGCAGAAGATTTGACAAATGTATGAACAGACGTGTCAGGAGAAGAGAGGAGTTGAGTGGATGAGGAGGTCAGAGGCATGACAGACTGTGAAAGGAGTCGAAAGAAGGTCAAACATATCCATAATCTTCATCATTATTCATAATCAATGATCTGATGAGAGAAGATTCTGGATTTTGGGCCAAGTTTGGTAGCAGATAGTTGACTTGTTTTACATGTTTACATTTATTCATTTAGCAGAAACTTTTATCCAAAGCAACAGTTGACAAAAGAATACTATTGAATACTATATAAAATATACATTTAGAGCTCTGACTGTAATTTTTCTCTGTATTAGTCATCACTGAAAGCAAACTTACACATCTTTGTTTGTCTTCCTATTGTGACATTGTTCATTATCATGCATTTTCTCAATTAAATATGATTTTATGTAATTGTAGACCTATAAATGCAAAATGAACAGAAACTGACCCCAATCTTTTAACCGGTATATATGCATTTAGTTTAAAAATTCATTGCATATACAGGACACTTCCTCAAGGGAAGTAATGCAAGATACATTTTTCATGGAGGACATTTGAATTTTGTTTATTATCAGTTCTCATAAGATTAAGAAAATATCAACTAACCTGATACTCCTAATGTTAAATCCAAAGGGCCTTAGGGTCTCTCAGACCCCTTGTGGAGTGTGAGAGAGTGCTCAGATCGGTGTAGATGATGGGGTGAGAGTTGAGTTTAAGAGCGTCTTGACCCCTGCAGAGGACCGTGGAGCCAAACGTCTTTGCACAACTGTGATAAATGGAAAACGAATTGCAAAATATCTGGCTGGTCTATTTGCTTTTGTTTTCCTGAGCTGTCCTCTTGTATGAGAATGCATTAAACGCGATGTATTGAGCTTGACTGATGTGTGCAGAAGAACTTGCAATAGATCTGAAACTGATGACTGACACTTTTTTGTAAAATCAGTTTGTTTTAGTAACTTCTGGTAAGTCCGTTGCAGTAACAGGAGCTGCCGCGTGTGGCAAATGAAAAATAATACAGCAAATATTTCAAACCATGTAGTGAAAACTGGGTTAGCGATTGATACAAACTGTGTGAGATCTGTTACAGTGAAATATTAGCTGGGCTCGGGTTGAGGCGGAATATGACACCTCTCAATTACCTGCTCTCTCGAGGAAGTTAATAAAAGTACACAGTTCACGGTAATACATGGATTGCACAGCAGCCAATTTTAATAACAGGCCTATGTGTGTTGAGTGAGAGTATGAATATTGTTTTAACAATTCAGTTCAGTATTGCTTACATATTTGGACCATTTGAAGAACATTGAGCTTTCTAGGCTCTGCTCGGAATACTTACAATTGCTATTTTTGCAGTATGCAATATCTACAGTATAATGTTTATTTATTTATTTTTGTGTCCATATTAAAAAAAAAAATTTTTTTGCAAACATTTTTAATTTAATTTAATTTATTATTTTATTTTATTGTTCATATTTTCAGCTGTTTAGTGGCCAAAAATATATTCTATTCTATTCTATTCTAGTTTAGTTCAGTTTATTGTCCATTATTAGTTCAGTTTTTTTTTTTTTTTTTTAATATCCAAAAAAAATTCTAATATTTGGTAATATCAGTTCATTTTTAGTCAAATGCCATTTATAGACGAGTGCCTTTTAAAACAGGAAATTTCAGGAAACATCTTCCACCTTTAGGAAGCTCTGATATACAATATGGAAGCAGTGCCCGCCACAAGTGTTTGTTATAAATAAGTTACTTGTTAAAGGAGTAATTTCAGATATCTGAATCTTCCCTGAAGTGTTTTTACCTCCATGTGAGTGCTTTTTTCCTGTGCCAAAAGACATGCCATGACAGAGGGCCGTGAAAGAGGAAAAGGACTGCGGGCCAACCAATCTGTGCCAAGGCTTGATTGGAAATTAACAGCAGAAGATGTCATCCAGAAACATACGATGAGCCCACACCACCTGAGGGCGATAAAATGGACTAAAAAAAGGGAGGAAGTCGAGTTACATCTCTCCATCCCTTTATGACTACAGTGTACCCATCTTCTGATGACTACTTCCAGGAGGATAATGCACCATGTCACAAAGCTCAAATCATCTCAGACTGGTTGGACCTTAGACTTTGACTGAATTTACTCAAATGGCCTCCACAGTCACCAGTTCTCAATCCAATAGAGCACCTTTGGGATGTGGTGGAACGGGATATTCGCATCATGGATGTGCAGCCAACAAATCTGCAGCAACTGTGTGATGCTATCATCTCAATATGGACCAAAATCTCTGAGGAATGTTTCCAACACCTTGTTGAATCTATGCCATGAAGAATTAAGGCTGTTCTGAAGGCAAAAGGGGGTCCAACACAGTACTAGCAAGGTGTACCTAATAAAGTGGCCAGTGAGTGAAATTCACAATAGTGAGAAAGAAACGTGCAATTGCGAGTTATAAGGTCCAATCCTGAGGAAAAACAAGCCTCACAATTCTCATATTTTCATACAATTGTGTTTATATCACATAATTCTGAGAAACAAAATAGGATTTATGATGTAAAAAGCTGCCATTTGTTCATTCACTTAGCGGAAACAGACTTCCATATTTATTACTGTAAATTACTGTATGCAGTCACTTTACATTTAACAGTACTTTTGAATGTCATTAGATCTATTAGAGTTTTTCACCATATATAGTAAGGGAACTCACTGTTAACCAATTACAGCTGGTTTTCACAGTGATGCCAGAAGAACAATTTTCAGTCAACAGTTCTTATAAGAATCTTTTTTTTTTTCTTAGAACGAAGAACATTTTAATCTGTAAGCACCTTTTCCACTATAAAGACTTTCCACTATGGAATGGAAAGGCTCCATGGATGTTAATGGAACCATCAATGCCAATGAAGAACCTTTACATTTATGTTCTCTTTCTCTTCCAGAGTTATCTTCTCTGTAGGTGTCTATATCTCCAAGCTCTTCATGGTTGTCTGTGCACACATCACTGAGAGAGAATGAGAAAGTGAGGAAATTTACAAGTCTTCATCTATGATAATATGTTCTGTCAAGCCATCACACATTTTGTTGGTCTGAATGTCGGGGCTTTCCTCCGCTGGGCTGCACAAACATGTCAGAACATTCCTGGTGCCAGTTTGAAACCCTGTAAGAGGATGTTCATGTGTTATTGTTCCCGCTAAGCTAAAACAAAAATCATTACAGCATTTGAATTTAACAGAAAAAATGGTATTATGCATTTAAAGCTGCACAAGTCTACTTTGCAATGATATTTACCTAGGCTGGGAAACCACCAGACTGGTCACATTATGCCCAATAACATTCCATATTATGAAAATACATGCTAATTTTGACCAATTTTACCACTATTATACACTGTAAAAAAATAAAAGTTCACAACAATTCCATAGAAAAACCATTTCAGTTACCTTTTAGTAAACAGTTCTTAAAATAATCATTTTTTTCTATGTATCAAGAATTTTTGCACTGTACAGAACCTTTTGTGGAATGGAAAGATTCAGTAGATGTTAAAGGTTCCACAAGGAACCATTGATGCCAATAAAGAACTTTAGGAGTGTATGGAAGGATGTGGAATTCCAATAACCTTTCATTTATGCACTAGAACAATCAATACACTAACAAAAAATAAATTAATAAATAAATTACTGAATTAGAACTGAAATGCATAATAATAATTATAATAATAAAATCACTAAAACTTAAAACTAAAATATAAATATACAAACAGAAACTATAATACTATCTCAATGATATATAATTATATGATTCGAGGAATCACATGAGGAATCATTTATGTCCGTAACAAGTGAAATGGCTCCAAAGTGGCCCCAACATGTATTTGGACACTTCAGTCTCACTTAAAAATACATGAATGTCATTGCATTAGCAAAATATCAAGCTAAATGTCTCTGTCTCTGCTCAAATGGTGCAAGATCGTTCCTCTTAACGAAGACATGTTTTGGTGATTGTGAGAGGATATATAAAGTAATTTATCCTCAAATTCACACAGCAAAGTAACCACAGGTGTAGAGAATCACACAAACTAGAACCTTGTATCTGTTGTTTCATCATTTAAAAACTAACAAACTTAATACAAATATTTTATGTTTTGTATTAAGCTGTTTTGTGGCCATAAGAATGAGGACACTTACAGTAAAGCAATTGTTAACTAACTGCTTTCTGTCAAATGCTTGTTTGAAATGTGTGCTCGTACTATCATTCTTTAAACTTAAGGACACTTGGTTTGATATTTTCTATCTAATGCAATAACATTCATACATTTGCAACTGTGACTCAAGTGTGCAAATACTTTAGGGGCTGTGAGTTAATCAACAGGTTATTGTGAGACTGCAGGTCCTCCGTACCCTTGAGGTGATTCAGTGACTTGCAGACTCTGACTATATGACTATGTGATGACAGGCATGCAGTCCGGAGAGAGAGGATGTGACATGAGCAAACACACACAGCACATATGCCCACTCTCATATGGCACAAGCTCTGTTGTCGAGCGTTATTAAATTGTAAACTATAGTAAGGGAAATCAGAGGAAGAGAGACATCAGGAAGGCAAAGAGAGGAACTTGATGAATGAGGGGCATGGGTGTATTGGGTTTCCGCCAGTCTTGCCCAGCCGACAGCACTCATGTCCATTTTTCAGCGACCGTTGATAAGTCTCCCCCCTGTGGGCGACAGGGGGCTTAAGTTTCCTCCCCCTGATAAATGACGGCACATCCATCCCTGGCCCGTCCCATCTGTCCCCACCTGTGTTTTAAAACCTCATTTAAACTACTTTATGCATATGTTAACCAAATAATTAGGTGTAATTGTAAAATCCTGTGACTGGAGCAGCTGTCAGTGTTTATAGCGGAGATTCAATTAAAAAAATAAAATAAATCTAAATATATAAAACATTTAGTTCCCTATCTGTCGGTCACTACGAGTTATGTCGTGACGACATAGGGGATTTACTTGGAAGCCCCAATCATCTCTGACTTAAGAGAAAACGCCAATGAAATTGGCTAGTGGATTTTGCATACCTGAGCCACTCCCCGTGCATACGGGTATAAAAGGGCGACAGGTGCATCCACTCATCCGATTTTTGCTTCGGAGCCGAGTGGATGAACGTTTGATCTCCACAAAGCCATTCATCATCTGTCTGGAAGCTGTTCTGGTTGGCGTTACGGTGCGAACAGCGGTGTCCTGTCTGCAGCGATTCCCCTGGGCACTTCAACTGAAAGAGCAAATTTCCTAAAAGAGCAAATCATGGTCGGTTCACGTCTTTTTAAAGACGCTGTTCCGGCCGTGTCCTCTTGGTTGCGGTCGTTTCCTGTCCTCCGTAAACAGCCACGATCGTTGTCTTCAGTGTCTGGGGCTCCAGCACGCTGAAGCTGCGTTCGTGGATGGTTTATGCGTTCATTGAGCGTGTAACCATAGCAGCGCTGCGATCGCGCCTCTCTCTCCTCACGGGGATGGGAGGGGCCCCCTCTGTCACTACCCGCGCTGGCTTCTCTGCCACGAGCAGAGAACCATCGGCTAGTGCTCTGGGCGATCTGAGGGTTACAGTGAGAGCCTTCCGCCGGGCCAGTCCCCACGGACCTTTCACTCCTCCTGCAGCAGCTGTTCTGTGCGGCTCCCCGGTGATTCTGCTGTGCCGTCTCACGGCGTGCCCAGCAGTTTCATTCGGCGCGCCGATAGAGGATTAGATGTCGATCGCGGCATCGGGGGATGGGCAATCGTCCTCTGAGGATGAAGGTTCGGCGCAGCTGCGGGGTTCGCGGCCGCCGCCGAATCGGACCCAGAGTTGACGGCCGTGCTTTCCCGGGCCGCCGCGAGATCGGGCTGGAGGCGTGCACACCTCTCAGTCCTGAGCCCTCGCGGTGAGATGATTGGCTTCTCGGCAGAGGCTGTGGCTCGCGACCACGCCCTGCCCTGGTTCCTTTCTTCCCGGAAGTGCACGAGGAGCTGATGAAGTCGTGGACGGCCCCTTTTTACGGCCAGAAGCGGCGCGTCTGCCTCCTCCATCCTCGCTACCCTCGATGGCGGGGCGGCTAAGGGTGACGCGGACATTCCCCAGGTGGAGAGAGCGGTCGCGGTGCACTTGTGCCCGCGAAACGCCGCCACTTAGGGGAGTCGTTCGCGCCTCCCGTCCAAAGCCTATAGGCTGATGGCCGTTCTCGGCCAAAGCTTATAGTGCTGCGGGCCAGGCCGCCCCTGCCCTGCATGCCACGGCTATCCTGCGAGTACACAGGCCAAGGCATTAAATGCACGAGGGTAGTACCAACCCGAGGTTGACGCAGGAGCTGCGCTCAGCGACTGGCCTTGCCCTACGGGCAACGGAAGTCACAGCGCAGTGCCTCGGGAAGGCGATGTGCACACACTTGTGGTCCAAGAGTGCCGTCTGTGGCTCAGCCTGTGGAGAGGGGCGAAGTCGACAAAGTACACTTTCTCGACGCTCTTGTCTCCCAGGCTGGACTGTTCGGCGACACTGTCGAGGACTGTGCCCAGCAGTTCTCGGCAGTACTGCAGCAGACAGAGGCCGTCCAGCACATCTTGCCCCGGCGTGATGCACCGCTCCGCCACAGGGCAAGCCCCAGTCTGCTGGTCACCGTGGGCGCCCTCCTGTGTCCCTTTGAGCTGCTCCGCCTTGTGCTGGGGCGTCGAGCCTCTTGCAGGAGCGTGGCGCCCCCCCCCCCCCCGTGTTCCAACTGGCCCCGATATCGTCCAAGGAGGCGATAAAACGGCCCTGACACGGGCAACCCGGAGGTGTGGGAAGCTGCTCTATCTCAGGAGATGGCGGGATCAGCGCCGCTCCTTCCCCCGAAGGAGGGTTGGGGGGAGAATCATTCATTCTGTTCCGCCGCTGGCTCAAGAAAGCCAGCGGTACCCACTTTGTCAAAAGAAGAGCAATTCCCTTTTTCCCCGGGTTATCAGGTTCGCGGGTTGACAGTGTGCGACGCACTGCCTCCTCACTCTCGCCCGCGACCCATCTTGCCAGCGGCCAAGAGAGTGCGGTTCGGGGACGCAGTGCCTCCCCACGCACCTCTAGCCAGTCCCCTTTGGGACCTAGGGAGTTCGGTAAGGATGCTTCAGAACGCGCTGCCTTCTGTACTATCCAGCCCTACTCCTCTGCGCTGCACCACCGCAGGTACGTCGATTGTGCCGTTGGAGCCCCTTGCACGGCGTCTGGAAGCGTGGCTTGCGCTGCCCAGCCCGTCTCGGTGGCTCACGCGCACAATTCGACTCGGCTATGCGATTCAGTTCGCCAGGCGACCTCCCAAGTTCAGCTGCGTTCTCGAGACCTCAGTGGTAGCTCGGAACGTTCCTGTCTTGCGCGAGGAGATTGCTGTCCTCCTGGCAAAGGATGCAATCGAGCCGGTCCCTCCAGCCGAGATGAGGCAGGGGTTTTTACAGCCCTTACTTCATCGTACCCAAGAAAGGCGGTGGTCTTCGACCAATCCTGGGGTGCAATCCCCAGGATTGGTTTGCAGCGATTGACCTGAAGGATGCTTACTTTCATGTTTCGATCCTTCCGCGGCACAGACCGTTCCTACGGTTTGCGTCCGAAGGTCGGGCATGGCAGTACAAGGTCCTCCCCTTCGGGCTCTCCCTGTCTCCCCGTGTCTTCACGAAGGGCGTTGAAGGCGCCCTTGCCCCGCTACGGGAAGTGGGCGTCAGGGTCCTCAACTACCTCGACGACTGGCTCATTCTGGCCCAGTCCCGAGAGCAGTTGTGCGATCACAGGGAGCTGGTGTTACGGCACCTCAGCCAGTTGGGGCTTCGGGTCAACTGGGAAAGGAGCAAGCTCTCCCCTGTGCAGAGAATCTCTTTTCTCGGTGTGGAGTTAGACTCGGTGAGTAGGACGGCGCGCCTCATGGACGAGCGCGCCCAATCAGTGCTGAACTGCCTGAGTTCCTTCAGAGGCAGGACTGTGGTGCCACTGAAACAGTTTCAGAGGCTCCTGGGGCATATGGCATCCGCAGCTGCGGTCACGCCGCTCGGATTGCTTCATATGAGACCACTTCAGCACTGGTTGCACTCCCGAGTTTTGAGGTGGGCATGGCGCCGCGGTTCACTTCGGGTGAGTATCACGCGCGAGTGTTGCCGCTCCTTCAGCCCTTGGACGGACCGTGCTTTTCTACGGGCCGGGGTGCCCTTAGAACAAGTGTCCTGGCATGTTGTTGTCACAACAGATGCCTCCAGTACGGGCTAGGGCGCTACATGCAACGGGCAGGCAGCCTCGGGGCTCTGGACAGGGCCTCGACTGCTTTGGCATATCAATTGCCTGGAGCTGTTGGCAGTGCATCTGGCCTTGCGGCAGTTCGGCCACTGCTGCTAGGCAAGCATGTGTTGGTCCGCATGGACAACACTGCGGCTGTGTCGTACATCAACCGGCCGGGAGGTGTACGATCACGCCGCATGTCACAGCTCGCCCGCCATCTCCTCCTCTGGAGTCACACGCAGCTCAGGTCGCTGCGCGCTGTCCACAATCCGGGGGAGCTCAATCGTGCGGCCGATGCGCTCTCACGACAGCTCACTTTCTCGGAGAGTGGCGACTCCATCCCGAGACGATCCGGCTGATCTGGAGTCGATTCGGGGAAGCTCAGGTAGACCTGTTTGCTTCCCGCGAGTCCTCCCACTGCCAGCTATATTCTCCCTGACCGAGGGGCCCCGCGGCACGGACGCACTGGCACACAGCTGGCCTCGGGCTTTACGCAAGTATGCATTTCCCCCAGTGAGCCTACTCGCACAGACACTGTGCAAGGTCAGGGAGGACGAGGAGCAGGTCCTGCTGGTCGCGCCGTATTGGCCCACCCGGACCTGGTTTCCGGAACTCATTCTCCTCGCGACAGCCCCTCCCTGGCGTATCCCTCTGAGGAAGGAACTCCTTTCTCAGGGGCTCGGCACCATATGGCACCCGCGTCCAGATCTGTGGAACCTCCATGTGTGGCTCCTGGACGGGACGCGGCAGACTTAAGTGGTCTACCACAGGCCGTGGTAGACACCATCACTCAGGCTAGAGCTCCTTCAACAAGGCAAGCCTATGCTCTGAAGTGGAGTCTGTTCGCGAACTGGTGTTCTTCTCGCCGGGAAGACCCCCGAAGATGCACGATTGGAGTAGTGCTTTCTTTCCTGCAAGAAAGGTTGGAGCGTAGGCTGTCACCCTCCACCTTGAAGGTGTATGTGGCTGCTATCGCGGCCCATCACGATGCAGTGGACGGCCGGTCCGTGGGAAAGCATGATCTCATCGTGAGGTTCCTGAGGGGTGCCAGGAGGTTGAATCCGCCTAGGCCACCCCTGATGCCCTCCTGGGACCTCTCTATCGTCCTGGCGGGACTTCAGAGGGGTCCCTTTGAGCCGCTGGACTCAGTCGAGCTGAAATTCCTGTCGGCTAAGACAGCGCTCCTGACCGCGCTCACTTCCATCAAGAGGGTCGGGGACCTCCAAGCATTTTCGGTGAGCGAAGAGTGCCTTGTGTTCGGGCCGGACTACTCTCACGTTGTCCTGAGACCCCGGCCGGGATACGTGCCCAAGGTTCCCACCACGCCCTTCCGTGATCAGGTGGTGAACCTGCAAGCACTGCCTTCGGAGGAGGCAGATCCAGTCTTGGCGTTGCTGTGTCCCGTAAGAGCATTGCGCATATACGTGGACCGCACCCGGAGCTTCAGAAGCTCTGAGCAGCTCTTTGTCTGCCACGGAGGTCAGCAGAAAGGGAAGGCTGTCTCCAAGCAGAGGTTGGCCCACTGGATAGTGGAGGCCATCGCCTTGGCGTACCAATCCCAAGGCGAGCCGTGCCCCCTTGGGGTGAGGGCTCACTCCACACGGAGTGTTGCCTCCTCCTATGCGTTGGCGCACGGTGCCTCTTTGGCAGACAGCTGTAGAGCTGCGGGCTGGGCGACACCGAACACCTTCGCGAGATTTTACAGTCTCCGCGTGGAGCCAGTCTCTTCCCGTGTGTTGGGTAACAGGTAAGTGGCGGGAAGAGTTGGCCGGTGTCACGCTTGCTGCGCCATTCCCCCTCACCCGGGGATACGAGCGCCTGTTTTCCTCCTCCAGTTCAGTTCCCCGGACGGCGAACCCTGGTGGAGACCTCCAGCACCCCCGGCAGTCAGACTGGGCGGAGCAGTCTGACGCCAGGCCCAGTACTGGTGCTAGCTCGCCCGGGTCTCCGGTCAGCCCCTGTACTCGGCTAGGTGTCCGTATGGCCTGATTCCCTTCGGGTAATCCCACACGTGTATTCATCCACGGTACGGTTTCCCTCACGGTAAACCCGTGTCTTCCCTTTGGCAGAGCTCTGTCAGGCCCTGCTGGCAGCCCTCCTCCCTACTCCTAGGTAGGATCTGCCCCAGGGTCCAGTCGTATGTAGTACTGCCCCAGGCCTGGGTCAGTCCATATCAGTGTCTCCACATGTTACCTCCCTTCGGGCAGGATGTGGCCTCCGTAGCGCCCTTCTCCGGAAGGCTCGCTTCCCCGTCGTTACCGCCAAGCTGTAACAACAAATAGGAAAGACTTGAAGCAGTCTTTCATAGAAGGTCGAAATCCCTTCCGATTTCTTGGGGAAAGGAACAGCGGCTTGGCTATCTCCAGCAGCAATGTACTCAGTGGTCCCTGCGGGCACCAAGGTTAGCGAATTTGCGCTGGGGCGATGGGAAGGTTGCGACCTTCGCATGGCATTTGTCTGTCACGCACTAGCTTGTCAACATTTGCATGCACAAGGTCGTGACGGGGTTCAGGTTGTGGCGCTTTCCATATGACCCCTATGTCGTCACGACATAACTCGTAGTGACCGACAGATAGGGAACGTCTCGGTTACGTACGTAACCCTCGTTCCCTGATGGAGGGAACGGAGACGTTATGTCCCCATGCCACAATCTTGAACCATCGCTGGTTGCCAGGGACACGTTCTCGGCTCCTCAGCGGGTAAAACCGGATGAGTGGATGCACCTGTCGCCATTTTATACCCGTATGCACGGGGAGTGGCTCAGGTATGCAAAATCCACTAGCCAATTTCATTGGCGTTTTCTCTTAAGTCAGAGATGATTGGGGCTTCCAAGTAAATCCCCTATGTCGTCACGACATAACGTCTCCGTTCCCTCCATCAGGGAACGAGGGTTACGTACGTAACCGAGACGTTTTATTTAATGCTCATTAATTCTGCTAGATTCCAAAACAATTATTATAATTTTTTTTTTCAATTTCTACAGATTCTTTGATGAATAGAAAGAGCCAAAGATCAGCATTTATCCAAAATAAAAAAGCTTTTGTAACATTATACATTATACAATTCGAAAGCTTGAAGTCAGTTTAAATTTTTTTGGGAAAATAAATTATAGAAATTAACACTTTTATTTAGTAAGGAGGCTTTAAATTGTTTAAAAGTGATGATAAAGGCATTTCTAATGTTACAAAAGTTATTTCTATTCATTAATGAAACCTGAAAAAATTCTACACAGCTGTTTTCAACAATAATAATAATAATAATAATAAAAAAAAAATAATAATAATGTTTTTTGAGCAGCAAATCAGAATATTATAATTATTTCTAAAGGATCGTGTGACTGGAGTAATGATGCTCAGTTTTGAAATCACAGGAATAAATTACATTTTAAAATATATTTAAATAGAAAAGTTATTATAAATGGCAAAAATATTTCAAAATTTTACAGTTTTTTTTTTTCTGTTGCTTGGTGAGCAAAAGAGACTTTAAAAAGACTAAAAATCTTACTGTTCAAAAACGACTGACTAGTGTATATTTAAACGAACTATTTGTTTTTTTTTTATTTAAGTGTAATTTAAAAAGGTAGATCATTTCAATTTAAAATTAATTCTGCATTTTACTGAGAATGCACTATACAGCATATATAGAAATGTTGACTTTTAAATATGATAACTATTTGTAGTAATATCCATTCTTTATGAAAGCATAATATAAGATTTAAATTCCCATATATTCCCAGTTTTTTAATGAATGTGTGAAGGCTGTAGCTTTTATTATTTAGCAACATTGTAAGCAATAGTTTTATTTTGTCTAATAGTATAGTAGATGTTCTGTTGACCCTTCAGTATGTTTTAAGTAGAAAGATATATGTGCATTTTGAAAATGCTTAATGTGTGACATACAGCCACAAGTTTGGACACATTATTTATTAATGTAGTTTGTGAAGGTAACCATTACTATTTCTTATTTAAACAAATCCATATATACATAGTCTTACCTATTAAACTTCATCAACATTCTTGCTACAAATTATTTCTCAAACCATGCATCTTTTTAAGGAATTTAGTCTTGTGCCTTTAGTTTTCTAATCAGACATATGGTTTTGTATATAGAAACTCTCTGACACTGAAATCTTCATGCAACTGTTTGTATTTCCAATAAACAAACCCACTGTTACTAATGTGCTACTGAGAATCGGTTTTCCCTTTCATTTAAACTCTCTCTATCTTGTTTAAATCCATAGGATTCATTTCTCTGGGCATGCAGATACACGATAATGTGTGGTGAAAGAGCTCCATTCATAGCTCAGAGAGAGACAGTTATATAAAACTTACTGTATGTCTTATACATTAAATCCTAAAATCACATTCTTTTCTTTTTGATGTTTTGATGTGAATTAAAATGTGTTAGCATTTGGAGTTGGCATGAAAAAACCTGATGATCATGTTCTCCAGCATGACCTGAGATCTTTCAAAGTGCATTAATGGAAAAAAGAACATTGAATGGTTAGTGGCAGAAATAGTGACGAGTCTTACTTTTTTTTTCGTCATTTAATGGTATGATTTTTCTTTTGTATTAAATATTTGCATGTTCATTTCCAGATTTAAATGAGAAAAAAATCCAAGATGTGGTCTCCGACTTTTAGATCTTGCTGATTACGCAAATCTCTCATTATATTATCATGCAGGTTTGAAGGAAGGAGTTAGAATTAGAATTGAAATAAATTATTTTCTGGTCCTCCAGCTTTCTCCATGATCACACATTGGGGGGGAAGTTGTGGCCTAATGGTTAGAGAGTCGGACTCGTAATCCAAAGGTTGCGGGTTCGAGTCTCGGGCCAGCAGGGATTGTAGGTGGGGGGAGTGAATGTCCAGCGCTCTCTCCACCCTCAATACCACGACTGAGGTGCCCTTGAGCAAGGTGTGTGTGTGTTCACTGCTGTGTGTGTGCACGTTTGATGGGTTAAATGCAGAACACGAGTATGGGTCACCATACTTGGCAGTATGTCACTTCACTTCACATTCACTTTTCATGAGCCAAGGACCGCCATAATGAGTTTACAATGATTTAAAATCCATATCAACCCCAGCAGTTTGAGTTAAAAATCAATTGGAAGACGTAAAATGTTACCAAACATATTTTTTATGCCTCTGTTTGGTGAGGTCATAGCGGTTGGATAAACGTTCAGCCTGACACTGTTACATCCATGACCCTGCACAGTTACAAGCTAAATGCTGTTTATATAATCTGGGCAACAAATGGCTCACAAAATCACAGGTTTTCACTGCTGGCTTTTGTCGGGAAAATAAATCTGTCTCCATATCTGACTGGGAACGGAAGAAGCCGGATAACTGGACCATGCTCTCATTTGTCCTGCTAAATCTCAGGCTTTCTGATGTGTTTATGACAAAGGTGTGAAGTGTGGGATCCTTAAAGAGAGTGAGGCTTTCCTGAGTTTCCCACATTGTGTGTGTGTGTGTGTGTAATTTACTGTTTTCACATCCATCTCATGAGATCTAATCACAGGACTGTATCATTGGGATCATTTTTATGCACGTTTTATTTGCATATCCCTAAGGACTAGATGCATTTAACCCATGTGCTAAAAATCAGATTTGTTGTTCCCAGTCAAAAATGACCAGCCTTTTAAAAATTGCTTGTATACGTCTCTCATTATCTGAAATATAGCTTCAATCGCATACTGCAATGTGAAAACATATGTATAGTATTTAAACAAAAAATTACTTAAAGTACAATTGTAATAAATAATGCTCCATAATAGTATTTGTACTAAAATGAATTTGTGCTTGTTCTAAATATAATAATTCATGATTAAATAATATGGTGCCAGCAATGCCAAAGTCATGTGTTTGATTTATGCATGCATGAATTGAAAAATGTATAGCTTAGATGCAACGCAAGTCACTTTGGATATAATCACCTGCCAAATGCATGAATGTAGATGCATAGAGTCATTAAACTGCAAGCTGCATTTGAGACTCATGTTAATACCAGGTAATCTTGCATGACATCTTGTGATCAGATACCTTATATGGATGTTAATAGCATGTGTAAATAGGGTGTATATGTACTGTGACTCGTTCTGATTTTCTGAAAAGGCTCGTGCACATGTGGCAGGGGTTTCACCACGATACCTGGATTCTGATTGCAGGTGTAACTGTTCACCTGGTTTAGAGCAATCTGTGTCACCATTCACTGTGTGAAAGCAGAAAGCAGATATGGTGGTGCTGGGTTGCGATATTGACCTTGTGTGAGTTCGGGTTACACTCTGGCCTGACTGTCTGGCGGTGTGTCTTACAGCACGTGGGAATGAGCGAACGGTGAGGGAGTCCCTGCTTGACTCGCGGGGTGAGAATCTTCTCTGCTTTTGTTTGGAAAGGAATAGAGCGTCAGTCCTGAGATCATATCACTCTGTGTGCTATATTTAAATCTCCTAATTATGGCCAGAACGCACAGAATCTGCGTACTTATTTCTGATTATGCAAGAAAATTGGTTAATTTAGTGAAATGCTGTGAAAGGAATCTCACAAGAAATATCAAGGTAATACAACTCCAACTCCATAAAAAATTTTTTTTTTTCAATCATTCTACTTTTTATGTTCTAATTCCACATTTAATTCAATGAGTTACTTGCCATTTCTTTGTAATCATTTGTAAAATTTAAAAGCAATTTCTGAGTGAAGATTGTTTCAAAGTGAATCGCATTTTATTTTTATTCGGAGCAAAATTATATATATATATATATATATATATATATATATAGCAAGCATCAATCAAATCCAGTACAACTCATGTGTAGTTTGTGCTTTTGTTTTTTTTTCATTTGAAGTGCAGCATGCCACTGTATTGTTGGAATGTGGTGTCATAAAAATATTTGAAAGATGGTTGAATAATAATTTAATAATCTTTTTATTTATATATTTTCCCCCAAAATTGGTTATTGGTTAAACACAAAAAAACAAAAGAAAACAAGAAATTATTATTATTATTATTATTATTATTATTGTCGCTGTAACTTTCATAAAAAAATATTTTTTCTATTTTTTAATTAATGTATACAATTTTATATAAAAATCTAACTTTAATTAATTTTGCCATGGGAATGATAGATGATAATGACCAAAAATCAATTGTAAATCTAACGTTGCAACAGATTTCATGAAAATGTACAGTGCGTCTTGCAGTCTTGCAAGCATCTGATCGAATAAAGCTCAGTATTTTGGCAGAAAGTAAGACACATCTATGATTGCAGGATTGAATTATAGGAAGAGTGGAGTGGTGTTTCATTGGGCAGATTGTGTGTTCTTCACAGCATCGAATTGGGCCAGGCTCACCTGAGGAAAGTGATACACCTGAGAAAACCCCTGGGAGAAATGCTCTTTTGTGTGTGGCGGGGAGATGGGGGGGCCGAAGCGTGCGCTCACTGAAAGAAACGTATGATTTTACACGCCTCACAATACGCCCACAAAATAAATCAACATGCCTCACGAAAACCGTATCACATCCTGCAGCATTCACAGAGACAAAAACATCCAATTTCGGTTCAAAATGTCACTGAAAGACATACAATAGTAATTTAAGTAGGTTTTCAAATTATTGCTTTGTGTGGTGTCAGCAATGTACATGTCAATGATAGAGTAACATATCTCACAATATACGTGCATGTTCCAGAACGCTTCTGCCTTTGTTCATGTGAAAGTTGAACATGCCGTTCTTATAGGTTCTTTTGCAACAGCAAGAATAATAGACATAATGTGCCCATTCAATATTTTTATGAAGATGATTTTAGGTTAAAATTTATATGAATGTATAAGGGAGAGTTTATATATTTGATGCATTTTCACCATATTTTATACTTCCTTTCAAAGTTCATTTACAATATTTGTTGAGCATGAGATTTTCTCATATTGATGCTGTGTGTTAAAGTGCTTTTATAAGTATTAGTACCATGCTTTGGTACCGTATTATAGCAAGAAAAAAATGTTGCTTTCTTAAAGGAATAGTTCACCCAAAAATGAAAATTTGCTGACAATGCACTCACCCTCAGTTGCATTTGTTTCTTCACAGGAGCAGATTTCGAGAAATGTTGCATTACATCACTTGCTCACCAGTTGATCCTCTGCAGTGAATGGGTGCCGTCAGAATGAGAGTCCAAACAGCTGATAAACATCACAATAATACACACCACTCAAGTCCATCAATTAATATCTTGTGAAGCCAAAAGCTGCGTGTTTGTAAGAAATAAATCCATTATTTAGGCATTTTTAACTGACACTTCTGGCCAAAATACATAATCCATAATAACACTTCCTCTAGTGAAAAGTCCTCCTGTTGTCCTTTTACATCAAAAACCATCAACATATGTTATTTTATTAACAAAGTTCAGTAGGAGCACAAGATCAACGCATACAGCTGACATACCTCTATATCCATTGATGGTTAATCAGCATCCCTCCACCGCCCCTTCACCACTCTTGAGTTCTTACCACACTTATACGGGGGGGTACTCTGGGTTCGGGCCATTCTCGAGCTCTGGGCCCTTCCCCGGACAGCACGCCAATTACGCATTACTATAATCGCCAAATACGCATTACTATACTCCAGCTAATTATATTTAAGTGTGAACTCGTGAAATTGATTTAGAACTGTTTTGAGCAGTTGTTGCTTGTAAACGGTGCATGTTCTTATTTCTCTCCTGATTCAAACCAGACAACTTTTTCACAGGAGAAAACAATATTATAGAGGACTCATATTTAAGATAGAGGACTCATATTTTAGCCAGAAGC
>NC_136744.1:27770327-27857827 GCF_936440315.1 Barbus barbus | reverse complement strand
CTGCCGTGCAAATTGAAGCATTGCTGTGGTTCTGACAGTGCTCGGCTAAAGCAGTCAAAACTCCCCCCGTCCTCACCACCTGAAACTTATTAAACATAAATCTGGGCAGCCCCGCCGATGAAACCCGAAACTCATATTGACTTTAAGGGAGAGCGCTGTAAATCTTCTTTTCTCTTTCTGTACGCCCCCCTCGCTTTACATTCCTCCTCTATCCTTGCAAAGTCCGGCCACAAACTTAATATGGTTTAAAATTTAAAACGTTGCAGGCTAACGCGGTATGATGGCTCTGTGGAAACTCGAACAAATAAAAAAAGGGGCCGGAGGTGGTGAAGTCTGAAGTTTTGGGGCTCGGTTTGGGTTCGTAATGTGCAGCGGCAATACAGAAGCATCTGTGGTTCTGTTCTGTGGCCTCGAATCTGATCCGGTTCTGTTTGTCTGTGCAGATATTACAATAGAGTCAGTGAAAGTGGACTTCAGCTAGCATTTGACATTGAGTCTAAACCACAGACGTGATCTTTTACTTCTGGTTCTTTGCATACAGCACAATTTAATCTGTTATATTTCACTGGTACTGAGCTGTGGCTCGTTTATCAAGCACGAATCGTTGATTATGTTGTTATTTGTGGTGCCTCTACAGGAGATTGTGTTTCTCTTGCACTAGAGGTGAAACCACAAGTAGCTTGGCAATATCCAGCAGACTGACCGTCTCTGTTTTCTAAATGATGGATCATCGTGTTCGCATCGTGTTTTACTCTTCCAGGGAAGATGTGGTTTGTGTGGAGGGAGAGGACTTCACAGTCTTTGCTCGGGGGGGAAAGTGTAGAGCTGGATTGAGGAGCGTCTTCAGCATTTGCATGTAAGCAAGACAGGAGAATAAAACATGTGTTTGTGTGTGTAAATGTTTGGAGTCAGAATGACAATTTTGGACGGAAAAGACAATGGGAAAAACAAGTTTGTCAGGCCTTTAGCCAAGTAGTTAGCGCACAAGCTAACATATTGAGATTGCTGGAAAACATCTTGAACAATATAAAGTGCTTAGTTGGTCTCACAGCTCGGCCAAACTGATCATTCTGGTCTGGTTTATGGTTTTAGATGGGCCACTTGTCAGCTGGTCAGATGAGGAGACCACCGATGGTACTTTAATATACTAATATGCTACATGTCCAAAATAGTGGTAGACCTACATTGTTTATTAAAATACATATATTTAAATGGAATATACAGAAGATCATTGAGTTTAATATATATATATATATAATATTTGTCTAAAAAAAAAATATATATATATATATGTATGTCTATATATATATATATATATATATATATGTCTATGTATGTATATATATGTCTATATATGTACACATTGAAACATAACACATTCTTTAAGAAAAAAATCATATCTATATGAAGTGAGTACACCCCTCACATTTTTGTAATAATTTTATTATATTTTTTCATGTGACAACACTGAAGAAATGAGACTTTGCTACAATGTAAAGTAGTGAGTGTACAGCTTGTATAAGTGTAAATTTGCTGTCCCCTCAAAATAACTCAACACACAGCCATTAACCGCTGGCCACAAAAGTGAATACACCCCTAAGTGAAAGGGTGGGGAAAAAAACAAAATAGACACATTCATATTATATCTGACCTCACACTCCTCGCTTACAATCACAGGACATACTTAGACATCATTAACACACCATAAATGACAGAAAAGAAGAATTAATCAGCAACAAAGCATGCCAATTATCGGTGTATCTGAGGAGCTCTGGCTTACATGCATCAAAGACATTTTCATCAGAGTGGAAAATCTGACTGGACTCCATGCACCATAAAGAGCTCGCAGCATTTAAGGTGATGTTGGGCCATGTGCTGCAGCCGCAACAGAAAGGAGATACTGTAAAGAGAGCAGGAGGCAGGCGAGGGTGTGTGCGGAGGTGTTATAAACCTGCGCCGTACACAAAGGGCCTACTGTGCAGGGGCAGCCCGCAGGTCACACATATGCATACACACTCGTGCTCGCCCCCCACCTGCAGAAACCTGCCTGCTGCAGATTTCATACAAATAAAACAGCACGCAAAGAAAATATGAGCCGGGCAGGAGAAAATAGTGAGTGAAAAGGGTGAAGAAAAGAACAAGAACTGACACAAGGCTTCAATCTTGGTCTACAATGTTCCTTTGTTTCCAAAAGCGGGCTGAGGGGGTTTGGGAAAGAGAAAACAGCAGGATTTTAGCAATGTTCAATTCACATTTATAATGTGGATGTTAATGACAGCTCTGCTAAATAACAGAAATACAGCGCTTGTTTTCTCTAGAGGGAATGTCCTTGGCAAGCAGATGCATGTTGTGACGGCAAGAAGAAACTGATTTTTCAGTGTACATGTGGAAACTTTGTGTCAAACAACACTAATGGTCAGACGTTTTAATGTTTTTGAAAAATATCTCTAATGCTCACCAAGGCTGCATTTATTTGTTAAAAAATGCAGATTCTCTATTTGAATATATTGTAAAATGTAATTTATGCATGAGATGAAAAGCTGAATTGTCAGCATCATTACTCCAGTTTTCAGTGTTACATGATCCTTTAGAAATCATTCTAATGACTTATTTCTAATTCTTATTACTATCAATTTTGATGACAGTTGTACTGCTTAATATTTTTTGTGGAATCCACGAAACACTACCATTCTAACGTTTGGGATATGTAAGATAAATATGTTAATTAAAAAAGTGAAAAATAACTGAATACTGTTATTCAGCAATGATGCATTAAATTGATCAAAAGTGACAGTAAAGACGTTTATAATGTTACAAACGTTTTCTGTTTGAAAAAAATGCTGTTCTTTCTATTAATCAAAGAATCCTGAAAAAAATAAAAAAATAAAAAGGTTTCGACAAAAAAATATGAAGCATGAAACTGTTTTCAACATTGATAATAATAAGAAATGTTTGCAAAGCAAACCAGCATATTAGAATGATTTCTGAAGGATCATGTGGCACTGAAGAAGACTGGAGTAATGATGCTGAAAGTTCAGCGCTGCATCACAGGAATAAATTACATTTTACAATATATTCAAATAGAGAACAGATTTTACATTGTAATATTTTTTTTCCACAATATTACTGTTTTTACTGTATTTTTGATCAAATAAATGCAGCCTTGGTGAGACTTCTTTTAAAAACATAAAAAAATCAACAATTAAAAAATAATTATTCCAAACTTTTGACTGCCAAAAGATATGGAACATTTGTATTTGAAGTATTTTGGAGCACTTTTTATTAGTTCCAAGGAATTTTAGAAGAAATACTTGAAATTGAGCAAAATGTGAGCGGAAGCTGTGCAATATATGCAGTATTGCTGCAAAGAATCATGGGATGCGTCCACGTAGCCAAAATGACAAACCAAAAAAGTTGGAAGCTGAATGTTTAAGTGTCTGGTTTATGTCCATACATCAACCCGTAAAAACCATCAGGAAAACTCACACAACCTTCTGTTTACATCAGAAAATGCAGAAGTGCAGCGACGAGCCACAAATTGCTTAAATGCATTGAAAGCAACCAAACGGTGCTCATAAATACACAAACAGTCTGCATTGTGAGTTTGGTGAGATTGCTTCAATGGTTGTACTGAGTGCATAAAGATGTATAAATATTTACTGTAAATCAGAGGATGGATAGTAGGAAATGACTATTGGACTTGCTTCATGCTTGCTTGGTCCATGTCATGGACTTTTTGTATATTTTCTTTTGCTGAATAAGCAAGACAATAATGTGCACTCAAAAAGACTCACTAAATCTGGAGTCACGTGACGTGCTCATGAACCTAGTCGCACTCGAGTAGAGCTCCGTACGTTTGGCCCCTTTTTGCTGATTTTTTTCGTTTTGTTTTAAGTTTTATTCATTGGTGGTGCTTTACCTGATGGCATGCAGTCGTAAAAAGCAGGAGTTGTCTCCATCGGCTTCTCCGATTAAGAAGAAATCCAAGCCACCGACCGCAAGCGATATGATGGACAAGATGGCGAACACTGTTACACACATTGAGGACATTCTGAGAACCGAGTTGACAGCGATGCGGAACAAATTTGCTTATCACATGTCAGTTGTTCAGTCACTATGCTCTAAACTGGATCTTCTTACAGCGGAGATGAGAGAACAAAAGGAAGTTGTTGCAGATCACGATAGGCGAGTAGTTGTGCTCGAGCAACAGGTTATGGACTTACAGGATCGCAATAGGCGCAGCAGTCTGCATCTGGTCGGATTGCCTGATGGTTCCGAAAAGGACAACCCTATTGGCTTTTTGAAAAGATCGCTACCGACGTGGCTCCCGTCTCTGGCGGGCAAAGAGAATGAAGTGGAGCGAGCGCATCGCGTGTACACAAGGCTCTCCTCAGATTGCGCTAAACCACAGGTTTTCATCTTTACACTGCTGCGGTACACGGACAGGGAGCTCATTCTGCGGGCCACCAGACTTCATGCCCCGGTGAAAACTTATGACGGAGGAATGCTGTCTTTCTTTCCAGATTTTTCTCCGGTCACCGCAAAAAGAAGTGCATTTGCGCCAAATAGGAAGGAGATGAGAGACGCTGGCATCCAGAATTTTCTCCTTTATCCTGCAATGCTGTAGGTCATTCTCAATCAAGGTGAACCTAAAATGCTACACTCCCAAGAAGAAGCAAGAGTTTTTCTCAGATCCCTTTCATCCACCAACTCTCAGTGAGCCTCAGCTGGACATTTGGTTTCTAATCGGAGAAGAGATGCTCTAAATGGTTAGGTGACTGTGTCTTTCACTGTTCACTTTAATGTTCACTTCTTAATTCATAGTTCATTGTGCATACAGTATCGCTTATTCATTATGATATTTTATTTGTTTTAGTTGTATTCTTTCTCTCTTTTTTTTAAATAGAAATACTACCTAGACAATATGTGACTATGGGGCCAAATGTTGGTGCTACAGTAATGTGCAAGTTTTTGTTGACGCCACGGACCATGTTAAGGGGTGCTGGCAGATAAAGGTTTGTTCTTTGTTTGATCTGACATAGTTCATGGGAATGTTTTTTTTGAATGGTAACGGGGAGGGTGGGGGGTGGTTTAATGGTAGACTCAACTGGTTTTATTTTCAAACTTGTATTTTGTCTTATTATGCAGTAATTCTGTTTGATACCTATGACTGACCTTAATACTCTGAATTGTAATATTAATGGCCTAAATGGCCCTCACAAACGTACAGGTTTTCTGGATTTTTTGCGAGAAGAAAGATTGATATAGTGTTAGTTCAAGAATCCCATTTGAAAGAGAAGGATATACGCAGGTGTAATAATACGTTTTATGAAGTGGTATCTCACTCATCTTCGGATACTAAAATCAAGGGTGTCCTAATATTGTTGTGGAGGACTTTAAATATTACTGTTTTAGATAAAGGTTGTGATACAGATGGTAGAATAACACACAAAAACAATAGTGGAGAATAGAAATATTGTATTTCTCTCAGTTTATGCCCCTTGTACTCCTGACCCTACTTTTTTCTCTGGTTTGTCAACTTATCTCTTGAAGTTTTCAGATTTTGAAATTGTATTGGGTGCAGATATGAATTCTGTAATGTCGCATATCCTAGATAGATCTGGACCAAAGGAATCACACTCAAGCTTTGTATTCTGACAAACTTCGGCAATGTGTAACCTCATCCTCGTTGGTGGACAGTTGGCGTTTATTAAACCCTTCTGCTAAGTCTTTCACTTTCTTTTCTGCTACTCATGAATCCTATTCGCGAATTGACTATATTTTCATTTCTACTTCTTTATCTTCAGCTGTTCGTGATGCCAATATCTGTTCCTTATCTTTGTCGGATCATGATGGAAATTTGTGCAGATTATCTTTGATCCCTCGGCCATCTCATGCCACTAGATGGCGATTTAACCCTAAATTGTTAAACTTTTGCAGTCAATTCAGAAATAAATTGCTGAGTTTATTGAAGTTAACCAAGGTTCAGTGGATGATCCTCGAACACTTTGGAATGTAGTTAAACGATTTATAAGGAATAACTCCATTTCATATGCCTCTTTCCTTCAGAAAAACCGACACAAAAAGATAGTTGAACTGGAATCACAGCTCCAGAATCTGACTAGAGATAATCAGCGTTGTTTCTCAGACAATACACTCAGTAAAATCATGGCGGTTAGGTCCGAACTCAATTCATTACTGAGATCCAGGGCAGAATTCCTGATTCAAAGATCCAGGCAGAATTACTATTTTCAAGGGAGTAGACCAAGACACCTTTTAGATTTACGCAACAGTGAAAAGTTTGCTAATATTTCAGCTGTGAAATCCCAATCTGGGCTCATTATGACCGACCCAAAAGACATTAATATCGCATTTCACTCTTTTTACTCCAACCTCTATACTACTTCTGCTGATGGTGGCGCGGTCAGACGCAGCGGCTGCTCCGGGTCCCAAAGACGGTGCTTTTCTGTCTTTTAATGTCATCTGTTTGTCTCCAAATAGTGTCAAATTGATTTATCTAGGCTGTCAGATTCGGATTCGGAATACCTGGCTGAACCGATCACTCTTCAGCAGCTGGAGTCAGCAATTCGATCTATGAACAAGGGGAAATCCCCAGGCACAGATGGCATTCCAATCGAATTGTATACTACTTTTTGGTCGGATTTAGGCCCCCTCATGTTAGATATGAAAAAATGTTCAGTTACTCAAGGCTCATTTCACCCATCCATTAATATAGCTGTCTTTCTCTCTTAGATAAAGATCGGACTTCCTGTTCTAGTTACCGGCCACTTTCTTTAATAGGGACTGATGTTAAATTATATGCTAAAGTACTATCTCGTCGTCTAGAGAAATTTATGAATAGGCTAGTTCATCATGACCAAACAGGATTCATTAAATCTTGCTCGGCTTCGGATAACTTACGCAGGTTATATCATATTATTAATTCAAATAATAGTTTGTCCTCCTTTCTATATCTACTCCATTGGTTCAAAACTTTAAGTACTTGGGGATAGACGTTTTTCCTTCCCTGCAGGGAATCGTCTCAAAAAACTATTATGGTATTCTATCCAAAGTATCCTCAGATTTGGAAAATTGGTCTCGTCTTCCTACTTCTTTTCAGGCCCGTATATCGCTGATTAAAATGAATGTTCTCTCACGTATCAGTTTCTTTTCTTCCATGATTCCTCTCGCTCCACCGGTTGGCTACTGGAACAAACTAGATGCATGTGTTTCACGGTATATATGGGATGGGAAACGTCCTCGTATTAACTACCTGACTACCTTACAATGATGTAGATTACATGGCGGTCTTTCTTTCCCTAATTTTAGACTGTATGCTCAAGCCTTTTCCCTCCGCCCTTCAGCAGTTTGGTTTGATCCTGACGTTTCTGTGTTTTGGAGAGCAATTGAAGAATCTATTGTTTATCCGTATAAATTGAAGCATCTTGTTTTTTCGGGAGTTCTGCTTAGGCAGTGTAAATCTTGGTTTGGTCCCATTGTAACCCATCTCCTCTCCATATGGAGGGATGTTGAAAGATGTTCACAACTAGCTACAAAATGGCATAGGCATTCACCTATTTCCACAATAATAACCTTTTGTCAGGCAGTACTCCATTTCATTGTCCGCAATGGACTCATAGTAAAGTAAACACTCTGGGAGATATCTATGATGATAGTGGTTTAAAATCCTTCCAGAATCTTAAAACTCAGTATAATCTGCCAGGCACATCCTTTTTTCTGTATTTGTGCATTAGATCGGCGCTACGGGTGTATGGGGTGCCTTGGAACTCTCTGCCTGTTCATCCTTTACACAAACTAATCCTTCCTTCTGAGGAATCTCCCTCCTCTGCTTCAGTCATCTATCTCTTTTGGGACTTCACCTTGTCCGTCCAGCAAAGATCTTTACTGTTAGCTGCTCTCACAGCAGCAAAAACATTGCTGGTCAACCGTTGGAATCCTCCTCACACAATGGACAGATGAACCTGGACGGTGTATTTGTTGGACATTATCTCGATGGAGCTCTCTACTTCTCGTATACATGGATCTAACGGGAAAACTGTTATTTCATGGCATTCAGCTTTTAATGTTGTCTTCTTTTCTAAAATCTTTGTAAAAATTATTTGATTGTTATTTATCTATTGATAAATTAATATATTTTTATTATTATTATTATTATTTTTTTTAAAGTCTACCAGGGGGTGAGATGGGTTGGGGTGGGTTCTAAATTTGTACAGCTGCTTTTTGCTTTGTACTACTGTTCCACAATAAAATTCAATAAACAGTTGTTAACAAAAAAAAAAAAAAAAAAAAAAAAAGACGCATCACGCCTTGTAGTCAGTCAGATTTTTAAAAATGTTTTTCAAAGAAGCCTCTTATGCTAATCAAGACTGCATTTATTTGATTAAAAATACAGTAAAAACAGTAATACTGTAAAATATCTTTTTCCATTTGAATGTATTTTAAAATATAATTTATTCATTTGATGCAAAGCTAAATTTTCTGCATCATTACTCCAGTCTTCAGTTTTTCATGATCTTCAGAAATCATTCTAGTATGCTGATTTGCTGCTTATGAAATTAGCTTTATTTATTTGTTGAATTAAAGTATTAGTTTCTTTCCAAAAAAAGTTTTTTTTTTATTACTATACTGTTACTATATATGGTACCTTTCAAATTATTATTATTATTATTATTTTTTTTTTGGTATTGTTTTTGTAGCTCAATAGGTTAAATTGTTTCTTGTATGTTAGAATTGGTTTAAAGCTGTCAGGAAGGTGATGCTTCAGTATTTGTTGTCTTTAGGCTAAACTCTAAATTGAACCCTAAATTGAGGATGACCTTTCACCTGTGCGTCACACTTTCCTAAAGGCATACAAAGATTTGTTATCTGCTGAAAAAAACAAAAACAAGAATAAAGCATAGAAAATTTAAGGGCGCAGCAGAAAAAAAAAAATTGAATTGAGAGTGATGGTGGAAAATGTCATGAAACACTAAATAATGGCTGTTTTTTGGCATTACAAAAAATCTTGACAACATTATAAATGGACCTGAGGGGAAAATCAAAATGCTAAAGTACATTGTGGGCTCTTTAAGATAACCAATATTATGGTATACTGCAATCTGCTGAATGTAATTTGCTTTTAAAGAGCGATTGAACATTGAGCAACTCATACTATTGCAATATATTACAAGTGACGTTTACCATCGAACTCTCTAATGGAATAACAGAACGTCTTGGACAATGCATCCAAATCTGCTGTGAAGTGATAAATCCAGAAAAGTTTGTTAACATCTCCTGTCAGGACTGTGATTAACCGATGCAGAGACACCATTCCGCCTGTCAGAGTGCAGTAAGGAGAGCCATGCATCAGACGCACGACACAGCCATGCGATTATGTGTGAGGGACCACATCCAAGCCTTGTGAGGAATGTCTTTGAGCATTTAAGACGATGTCAAAATATATTCTGTCATATTTCAGCACTCAGAACACAATGCCCCCACAGGGTCGGGCCTGTTGGCTCCGGGACGTTTTGGCAGTTTAACGCTGGTGATGTGCATCCTCACATTTCAAGATGAATTTCTGCTGTCAGAGTATGTTCTGGCGAGCTGTCATCAGTTCAAATGAGGGCAAAACTTTGTCATTTCATACCAGTAATTCGACTGGACAGCCAATTCCGCTGCTTTCATCAAACAATTTCTAAAAGTTTTTAAATGTGCCACGAATGTTTGGAAATCAGGCCTGTCTAAATGCGAGCATAAAGAGCAACATTTTTTGCTGTATAGGGCAAAGAGAATAAAAATATATTTATAATCTTAATTTAAACTTGATAAAATAACCTTTAGTCAATGGAAGTCAAATGGCTCTTAAAATAGTTTCTTCTTATTATTATTTATTTATTTGGGCTAGGCGAACACCATAATTCATAATGCATTATTCATATCCATAGCACACACAGCGGAAAGCAGGTTACAGACTGAAGTTTTATGCTTTGTGTTATGCAAACATAACTACATATTTGTCTAATTCGAGTTTAATAAAAAAAAATTAAATTAATTTATGCATTACTTAATGTATGCATCCTATTTTCTTTTAAAAAACTAATGAAAATCTATATTATTAATAAATTTTTTACTCAATGCAGTAATATATAATCAGTAAATTTTGTATATTCTATCTGTATAATGCTATTATTTTAAAATACTACTATTATTATTATTATTATTATTATTATTATTATTATAGATTATTATTATTATTATTATTACTTAGTGACACCTTTGCAAACATCACTACACATTTATTTAAACAGAATTTTTATCCTAAATTTAAAATAACAAAGTGTATCAATGGAATGCATCCGTTGCTGAATTAAAGTACTAATTTTATCAAAGAAATCTTACTGACCCCATATATATATATATATATATATATATATATATATATATATATATATATAATTAATCAAAATGCAGTAATATGTGTTGCGTGTATTATATTGTATATGTATAATGCTATAATAATAGAATGCTATATAATGCTATAATTATATATATATATATATATATATATATATATATATATATATATATATATATATATATATATATATATATATATATATATATAATAAATAAATAAATAAATAAATAAATAAATAAATAAATAAATAAATAAATAATTTTATTTATTTATTTTTTTTATAACTCAAGAGGTTAAATTAATCAATTAAACTGAAAGGATAAAACCAAGAAATGGCAATTCTGAAACCATCCTTTTTTTTTTCTTTTTTTGAGGGAAATGGAATACTGTTTGAGCACAGTAGAGGTAAGAAAACAATCCAAAAATATAGCATTTCCCTTAAAATTGCTGCATTTTTCATTGTTTAATCAGTGGGGAAAAGGTTTTGAGCTTTAGAGAGTCTTTTATTTACTGACATAATATGAAACAATAATATGGCCTGTAATAAAAAGCTTTGTGCTTGGTTATTTTGTCTTTAGCTATGAATCCCAGCACACCTGGTCGTGCTTCAGCAGTAATTACGGGAGGCTTACAGGTCTGTCAATCTCCTGAACCCCGGCCCGGGGTCACACTTAACCCCACCCTGCACTCTCAACTCACTCTGGGCAACCAAACACTGATGTCTCTATCCTGTAAACAACAGACCAGGTGTGCCAAACAGAAAGAGGAAAAACACAGCAAAGGGAAAAGCAGAATGTCTGTGAAAAATTCCGCTGCATAAGGAAATTTTCAATGTATTCGTGTGAGCGCTGAAAGATCTTGTAAAAATACAAGAAGCCAGTGCTAAATTACCTAGAAGGTTTCTTCCTGATTCAGTGCATGAAAGTGTATTGTTTTCTTTACCATATAAAAAAGGGGTACAAAAGGTGTGACTAGGGCGGTATCTTTTCAAAAGATGTATGTACACTTTTGGTACTAATATGTTCTTATGCACTCTATGAAGGTAAATAAGATACAAAGCTGTACCTTTTTTGTCAAAGTTTGACAGCTTTTGTACCTTTTTTCACCTGACGGTGTACAGTAGATATACAATTCAGTGTCTAAAGTTTGAAATGGCATGCATGTGAAATTTGTATGAAAAGTCATGTATTTTTTATTTATTTTTTAAACTGAGCAAGACCAAAGCTTGGTAAGATATATATTTTTCTATTTAATTTTTTTTTTTTTTTTTTTTAAGTCTCAAATGCTTACCAAGACTGAATGATTTTGATTTAAAAATACAGTAAAAACATTAAAATTGTGAAATATTCGTACAATTGAATTTAACTGGTTTCTAATGTTGAAAACAGGATAAATTATTTCAGGCTTCTTTTAACAGAAAGTTCAAGAAGAACAGCAATTATTTAAAATAGAACTCTTACTAACCCCAAAATTAATTGTGAACAGAATTGTATTACTGTACTTGTGCTTATAAATGGTATAGCAGTATCCTTATTGGCTCAAATGGGAGTTTATTCCACATGACCGCAAGTATTGCATGCAAATAACACCAATGTTTTTGCCATGTTTACATCTAAACCACACTATCTGAAGCATGCATATAAAAATAGACAACCTCCATTAAGTTTCAGAGAGTTAGAGGAGAGTTAGGAAGATTAGATAAAGCAGGCTTTCTCTCACTTCACAGATGATTTCTCTCATTCTAATGCATGATCAACATGTCTTCTGACAGCTTGGGAAAATGTTCCATGTCTAGTTATCATTATGGTTTCAGGTGGCCGGGATGTTTCACATTCCTCCATCTTCACAAGCCTCTAGGGGTTCATGATGGATCTACAGGGGGCTTGTGTGATGAGCTGAATTAAATAAGAAAAATAACATGAATAAATTATTGAGCTGAAAATTCTTACCAAAAGTCTTTAAGTATTGTTGACACATCTAATTGATCTAAATGTGGATTTCGTAAGGCCGGCCGTCTGCACTGCACTCGTAAAGTGGAGTGTTTGGTCAAACAGATTTTAAAACTGGCCGGGAACAAACTTATTTTATAAAACTAATGTCAACTTGATACTAAATCATCAGTAATTAATTCATTCTATTCATTGAGGCTTTTGTTAACAATATTTTTTTGCATTATTATTTTGGTGACATAAATCATTCTGCCCTAATCTCACTTTATTACAGTGTTACAGTGGGATGTACATTAATGACACTCTATCATCCAATTTGATACTGTTAAGTGCTGTGACACAATCTGTATTGTTAAAAGCGCTATATAAATAAAGGTGACTTGACTTGATGTTTAAACAAATCTCTTTAGACTTGGAGGAATAAAGGGAGTTTTTTTAACACACACAAAACACACTTTACCTAGAACATCATCCTGTATGCACTAAAAAACATACAAATTGTACAATACATCATATATGGCCACAAAAGATGGCTAATAAGTATTATTTCTACTGCCACTGGGTAGTTTATTTTAGTAAACTGATTGATTATACTCAAATTAAACAGTCAATCAGTTCTTGAACCAATAATAAAAAAAAGTTATAAAAAGTATTTCAAGAAGTGCATTGTCTTTCTTTGGAGTCTAAGAAATATTTAAATTAATATTTAACTTTTGTCCTCTATCTCTTACGAAACAAATATATAGGAATTTACTGCATGCAATGTATTATTAAACAATATATTTCCATATATGGGAAACTAGTGCTTGTATTTATCAGTAATATATGCACGGATGTTTAATCAGATGTTATTTAAGAGAGTTGTTTTTAATCAACCTTTCTTTTTTCTTTTCTTTTTTAATCAACATTTTTAGATGAATTTAGTATTTATGAAACATTTCAGTCTGGTTTTAAGACCCGTCACTGTACAGAAACTGCTTTAAGAGTTTCTAATGATCTTCTTCTAGCTGTGGACTATTTTAGTCCTTTTGGATTTGACTGCGGCCTTTGATACGGTCAACCACTCGATTCTTATTCTAGACTTGAACAGTGTGCTGGCATTAAGGGCATAGCCCTCAAATGGTTTCACTTGTATTTGACAGAGAATTTTTTCTGTTCACCTTGGTGAATTTTCTTCATCTGCTGCCCCTCTTTCTTGTGGCATCCCAGCAGGCACACAACGTCATAAGATGTTGATATTTGGTTAAATTTCGGTTGCGATGTCGGGTGACCAAAAATTCAATGTAAATTCAACATCTAATGTCAATGTTAAATTTATGTCCAATACCGACGTCAGCTGACTTTTGTTGCTTTTAGGTTGTGTAACCAAAATCCAATTATAGGTCAATGTTAAATTGATGTCAAATATTGACGTCAACCCGATTTTCATTTTCAACCAAAATGCAACGTCTGTCCGACGTCATATCCAACGTCAACCTGACCTTACATAGACGTCTGGTGCCTGCTGGGATCCCCCAAGGGTCAATATTGGGCCCTATGTTGTTTTCTTGGTATATGTTGCCCTTGGGGTATATTTTTTACAAAACACAATATCTTTTTCCATTGTTATGCGGATGATGTACAAATTTATTTGCCCGTCAAAACAAATGACAAAGCTTCATTTCTGTCATTGCTTAATTGCCTGAGAGATTTAAAAATATGGCTGGATCAGAACTTTCTTTGTTTTAATGACAAATGACCAATGTCGTGTTTGGACATCCTGGGGATTTAAGTGCTTGTGTAGATGCACTTGGTAATTTAGGATTGTATGTTCGTCCATTTTCCAAAAATCAAAGTGATTTTTGACAGTGCTTTTAAATTTGAAAAACAGATTAGTTCTGTTATAAAAGCCAGTTTTTTTTTTTTCAACTGAGACTGTTGGCTAAAGTCAAGCCCTACCTGCCGTGTCGGGAATTTGAATGTGTAATTCATGCTTTTATAAGATCAGTCGTCTCTTCAGCGCTTACAGTTAGTCCAGAATGCAGCAGCTTGGCTTCTAACTGGACTAAAAATTATGAGCACATAACCCCAGTCTTAGCTTCACTCCACTGGCTTCCTGTTTGCTTCAGGATTGACTTCAAGATTTTATTGTTTGTTTTTAAGATTTTAAATGGGTTGGCGCCTGCTTATTTATCAGAGCTTTTACATGTCCACACTCCTGTTAAAGCACTGAGGTCGTCCAGTCAGGTGCTCCTCGATGTTCCGAGAACCAGGTTAAAAAATAAAGGTGACCAAGCTTTTTCCAGTGTGGCACCAAATTTGTGGAATAGTTTACCTGTACATATAAGAACTGCTCAGACTGTTGGAAATTGAGACATTGTGACTTTTCTACTGTAATTTGTCTTGTTTGTGTTTTTTCCAAACATTAAGCACTTTGGTCAACCATGGTTGTTTTTAAATGTGCTATATACATAAAATTTAACTGAACCGAACTGAATTTGGTACATAAGAAAGTGTTAAGATGTAAAATTTTAACAATCTGAAATATTCATGTTTTTTTATTTATGGAAAGCATAAATTACTTATGTGTTATTAACATAATATATTACACTCACCGGCCACTTTATTAGGTACACCTGTTCAATTGCTTGGTAACACAAATTGCTAATCAGCCAATCGCATGGCAGCATCTCAATGCATCTAGACATCTAGATGTGGTGAAGACGACTTGCTGAAGTTCCAATCGAGCATCAGAATGAGGAAGGAAGGGGATTTAAGTGACTTTGAACGTGGAATGGTTGTTGGTGCCAGACGGGCTGGTCTGAGTATTTTGAAAACTGCTGATCTACTGATCACGCACAACCATCTCAAAATATCCAATGAGTGGCAGTTGTGTGGACGAAAATGCCTTGTTGATGTCAGAGGTCAGAGGAGAATGAGCAGACTGGTTAGAGATGATAGATAGGCAACAATAACTCAAGTAACCACTCGTTACAACCAAGATGTGCAGAATACCATCTCTGAACGCACAACACGTCGAACCCTGAAGCAGATGGGCTACAGCAGCAGAAGACCACTCCGGGTGCCGCTCCTGTCAACTAAGAACAGGAAACGGAGGCTACAATTCGCACAGGCTCACCAAAATTGGACAATAAAAGATTGGAAAAACGTTGCCTGGTCTGATGAGTCTTGATTTCTGCTGCGACATTCAGATGGTAGGGTCAAAATTTGGCATAAAGAACATGACAGCATGGATCCATCCTGCATTGTCTCAACGGTGCAGGCTGGTGGTGGTGGTGTAATGGTGTGGGGGATATTTTCTTGGCCCCTTAGTACCAATTGAGCATCGTTTAAATGCCAAAGCCCTTTATGACTACAGTGTACCCATCTTCTGATGGCTACTTCCAGCAGGATAATGCACCGTGTCACAAAGCTCAAATCATCTCAGACTGGTTTCTTGAACATGACAATGAGTTCACTTTACTCAAATGGCCTCCACATTCACCAGATCTCAATCCAATAGAGCACCTCTGGGATGTGATGGAACGGGAGATTCGCATCATGGATGTGCAGCCGACAAATCTGCACAAACTGCGTGATGCTATCATGTCAATATGGACCAAAATCTCTGAGGAATGTTTCCAACACCTTGTTGAATCTATGCCACGAAGAATTAAGGCAGTTCTGAAGGCAAAAGGGGGTCCAACCCGGTACTAGCAAGGTGTACCTAATAAAGTGGCCAGTGAGTGTATTTGTAGGGCTGTCAGTCGATTACAAATTTTAATCTAATTAATTACATGATATTGCGATTTAATTAATCGCAAACTACATTTGGCTTTGAAAAAACTCACAAAAGTATCAAGTAGACATTAAATAGTAGCTTTTGAAAGAAATATTTTATTTGATCCAATATAAAACTTATTACACATAAACGTTTTGGCCACAACAGCCTAATATAAACTATGGAACATAAAAGAAGATAATTTGAGAAACCTCTCATGCAATGAAAGTCATGCATATTTTTTGATCATGCAATGAAAGTCACTGGTGACCAAATCAGCTTTGTTACCAACAGTGTTCAAAATACCTTCTTTTATGTTCCACAAAAGGAAGTAAGTCATACAGGTTTAAAACAACATGAGGGTGAGTAAATGATGACAGCATTTTAATTTTGGGGTGAACTATCCCTTTATTTATTTAAAAAAAAAAAAATTATCAAATTATTATTCAAATTATACTCTTAATAACTAAAACTGCCTGCAGGTGGCGGTAAATGTCTTTGAGTCATTCATTCATTCAATTTGTTCAAAACTTGGATTCATTTAGAAACTAAACACTGTGCTGCTCGGAGACGCAAAACAATTCTGCTTTGACTTTATGGGTAACATTTGCGTTAGAAAAGTTGAGCAAAAACACACAATATCGCGCTTAAAATATAACACAGTATTAACTTATTCACTGAACTGTTGTTTAAAATCACATTTGGACTCGTGCTATTCAGGACAAAAGCAATACTCATGTGATATTGCTCTTGCTGCTTGTGTGATATCGCTTATATGGTATAAATATGAGACAAAAACTATTTGCCCCAATATCCTTTTTTTGTGTTTATGGAGTTGTTGCCCAGAATCATATTTGTTAACAGTCAACTGTATATATTTATATTTAATCATTTAGCGGACGCTTTTATCCAAAGCAACTTACAAATGAGGACAATAGAAGCAATCAAAACCAACAAAAGAGCAACAACATTCAAGTGCTATGACATGTCTCGGTTAGCCTAACGTAGTACACGTAGCAAGTTTTTTTTTTTTAAGAAAATGAGTACACTTAAAGAATATAGAAAAAAGAAACCTAGAGTTTTATTTTTCAAGAAAAGCTAGCAGTTAGAGAATAAGCAATTGATAGAGGGTCAAGTGTGTGTGTGTGTTTTATAAATAAAAAGAAGACAAAATAGAATTGGAATAGAGAGTGCTAGAGTTAGAGGGTCAAATAAAGATGGAAGAGATGTGCTTTTAGCAGTTTCTTGAAGATGGGTCAGGATTCAGCTGCTCGGATTGAGTTGGGCAGGTCATTCCACCAGGTGAAAACAGTTAATGGAAAAAGTCTGTGAAAGTGATTTTGTGCCTCTTCGGGATGGCACAATAATGTGTCATAGTTACATATGTAAGATGATGTACAGGCCAGTGTGTTAAATGTGTCAAAATATTTTAATCTCATAAAAAATTAAGTTAACGTGCCAGCTAACAGTTGACAGCCTTAATTATTAGGTATATTTTTAAAAATACATTATATAATTGAATATATTGATGATTAATATATATATACACACATGTATAGCTGTTTTATTCATAGTAAAGCTCCACTTCATGCTGTGCCTAACAATACCCTTCAGCCATGATTTAATCATAATACAGCACGCATTGAGTACCTTATTGCTACAAACGTTGGCCAGAGAGCTTTGTCTACTGGATGCAAAGATCTTCATTTTTAGTGAGTCAAAAACACATTTCTATTCGTATGCACAGCATTTGCACAACACAACGCATCACAAAGCGGGAGACGTGCCCTGAAACCAACGCTCTGCTTTCAACAAATGTCCTTGTTCTGTTTTTCTGGCTCCTGTCCTGTTTTAATTATCCACGCAGGGGTCTGCGGCGAGGAAGCCCATCCAGTTCTGTGTCCTGCCACCCCATTACTCTTGATTGGCTCTCAGTTGCTGTGGAAATGGAACATAACCTATTGTGACAGGTTCCAGAGCTTGCTGACATCGCCTAGGTAACGGTGCCATGTGTACAATAGGCCGCCCTGCCATTGAGGGCTCGGTTCGGGACAGGAAGCGGCTGACAGCTGTTTAGGTGTGTTTACAGTCCTCGCTTCCCACTGTAAGTCATCAGGCACAGAGGGGCTCTATTAAACTCTGCGGCCCCACAGCTTCTCTCATTCATTGTATTCAGGTCCTAAAGTGTTTTTCCATTCACAGCACGGGTATAAATAGACATCTCTGCGTAGGTTTTTAATTAGCGGCTCTTGCTAAGGCCATCACTGTAAAAAAAAAAACGGTCAAATGACTGGCAGCTACGGCTGCCAAACAAAAACCCTAAAATTATAATAAAATACCTTAATTGAAATAAAGTGCAAAAACAATTTTACAGATATTTTCATTAAAGGTTTTACTGAAAAAAAAATATATTTTAAAGATTTTTCTTGTTTCAATTACGATATTTTACTTTAATTTTATGGTTTTTGTTTGTTTGTCTGTCATTCGACAGTTGATTTTACAGGACTTTTTTTTACAGTGCAAAACTCTTATTTTACAGATTTTTTCTGGATTATTACAATGAAAGCACTAAATGTTCTACAGAGAAACACTGTTATTTTACCAATCATTGCAATCAAAAACCTTCAATAAAGTGTCAAAGCTTGCTCAAGATGGAAAATTCAGTTTTATTTAGAAGACAGAATACAAAGTCTGTACAAATGCCATATGAAATTAAAATTTTACTTTTTTTCTTTTTTAAAGAAATACCGCATATTCAATTTAAAGGACAAGTTCACTTCCAGAATAAAACATTTGCTGATAATTTATTCATCCCCATGTTATCCAAGATGTTCATGTCTTTCTTTTTTCTGTCGAAAAGAAATTAAGGTTTTTGAGGAAAACATTCCAGTTGACTCCAAACTGGAACTCTTAAACTGGAAGAAATACTAAACCGATATATGTACAAGATTGTCAGGCAATTTTATTATTCAGATGTAAAATAACATTATCAATGAATTCTTCAGAAACATTTCTTCAGAGCCCCCAGGAGGAATTGAATAGCTAAAAATTGCATTTCTATCTTATCAGTTACTCTCATGCGTTGCAACTATGGAAAAAAAACGTATTAAGATTACAGTTAACTTAATTAAAATAACTTAACTAAAGATTACATATAAGTATTTTTATTTGTAGGCTGTTACATTTAATTAACTGATCAAATGGTGATTTCACATTATGCTTGCAACCAGGGTTAGATGCATCTGCGCTATTCAGTGTTCACCACCTGTCATTTCTCTCTGATTTTAGGGTTTAGTGCCAGAGGGACTATGTTTTCAGATAGGATCAATAAAATATGCTGACTTAGGAACAGGTCTTGGCAAAATCATGGCAGTCGTGTGTGTGTGTGTGTGTGTGTACACATTTGGCTACTTGTGCGGTTATACATGACCAATAAGCACCCTTTTGTATTTTAACAAATCCATGATCTTTCCTTCAGAAGCACCAGTTGTACAACTGTATGGTATTTTCTGTATTTGGCCCTTCAGTGTTACACAGCCTGTTAATCCTCTGTCCACCATAACACTTATTTAAAAATACTGCCATATTTGCATGCAAGTTACAAAATTTGCCTACTTTTATATAATAGCATATATATTGCAAGCTATTGACTGCAGTAGGCACATTTGTGATATGAGAAGTAAACTGAAAATGTGAACTTCTCACCATATAAAGTGACAATCTGTTTTTTAGTTATTCAAATGTAAAGACAATGTATAGGTTGGCCCTAAGAGTGATGTTCCATCATGAACATTGTGGTCCTTCCCACATAGCAAGCGATCTTGGTCCAAATGTGGCTTCAAGCTGGCACTGCTGGCCTCCTGTCGGCAATATACCCTTTCAGCCAGAGCTGGGCCATGTGTGGCAGTGATGGAATAACATATTGCAATAAACATATTACAGAAATTTTAATGAAGTGTAGTATTGTTTAAATTTAATCAAGTCAAAACAGAAAGAAACATATCATTTCAAAATTAAGCAAATAAATAAATCAGTCAACTGCATTCAATTATATTTTATGTTATATATTATTCTCAATACAAATATCTAATATAGAGTCTTTACATAGAAAGAGAGAGAGAGAATTTAACTTATCATGCAATATTTATTTAGTTTTCACATGGGGCACATACATTTATTAATATGCTGTCATGCACGAGCATTAAATAAAATTATCATAAAAGTATTTTATTTTTATTCAAATCTTCGGTATCCATGTGATGTTTTGTGTGAGGAACAGATCCAAATTCAAACCATTCGTAAGTGATATGTATCTCCTTCCTCTGTAGCTATAGTAACAGATTCAAAATGTGCTGTTAAGAAGTTTTACAACAGGTTTTACGGCAGCGATATCAAACGCTTGGGCTCCGTCCAAAAACAGCTTCAGCAGCTCAGAGGAGGCATAGGTCAGCTGCTCGCAGATCACGCCTTCGTCGACAGCTTGTAAAATATTTATCAAATAACGTAAGTATAATTACCAATTTAGCTAGCAAATTTTACCTCAGAATAAAAAGACACGTGACAAAGGCAGGTTTGGAGCAACGAAATAAAGTAATTTATTATGAATGAATACATATAAAAATACACAGGACAAACAAAAGTCACATGAATCAATGAATAAACTTGAATGAATTCATACACATACAAACAATAAATAAATATATATATATATATATATATATATATAGAGAGAGAGAGAGAGAAAGAGAATGAATACAAACAATATATGCATAGCCTAAATAAATATTATAAATAGATACAAAATAAATAATATACACAACAGCTATATACACATTTACAGACTGTGAGCCCTGCCACCTGTAGCTGCTGTACCGATTCTTCAATTATATTTCGAAGATGGATCTGACCTTCGTCCCAACCTCCGGCTTTCACGACAGTCCATCATGTCCCTCATCGCTGCTTTGAAGTCAGATTCTGACCATGGCTGGGAGAAAGATATTGAGGTGCTGGTGTTTCTCTATTGGCTGGCCCATGCAGCATCATATCGGGTAGTGTCACTGGTCAAACCACCAGCAAGTGACGCCCCATGCTATTTTAACAGGAAGCAGTTCCATTAAGTCCAGCTGCAGGCCATTACCGACCACAAGGGGAAGTTCGTCGACATATTTGTCGAGTATCCCGTGTCTGTGCATGATGCCAGGATGCTAAAGAACAGCCCCCTTTACACTGGCTGCCTGTATCCACCTGCAGGAAAATGCATCCTTGGAGATGGTGGGTATCCCTGTTTCAGTGCGCCCATCTGCCTCATCACACCATACAGAGATCCTGTACAGAATCCTATACAGGCTCGCTTCAACGCCAAGTATGCTTGTGCACATAACATTGTTGAGAGAGCCTTTGGGATGCTGAAGACACGCTGGCACTCCATCTTTTTCAAGGCCCTGGAAGTGAGCCCTGTCTTTCATATTGCCAGATATTGTTTTATGCTGTGTAGTGCTCCGCAAACTCTGCCTTCAGAACGGGGACATTGTTGATCCAGAGGTTGTGGAGGATCCTGTCGATGACCCACCTGAACCCCAAAACACAGAAGCCAGCGCAGACAACTGTGTGCCTGCTCTTCATCAGCATGTTTACCTGTAAGACAATTTAACAGGTTACGCCTCTGCAAATCAGTTCTTGTTCTCAGAATGCCATTGTTTAAGATATTTATTTGAAAAATTTGAATTACGAATGTAATTATTTTATATTTTAGGAATTAATACATGATTTAAAATCAATACTAATACATACATATCTTTTTGTGGTGAAATATTTAAATGAAAAAATATTATAATTCTACGTATTATTTTAATATTAGTAAATAACAAATTACAATTAAATGGTTTATTTATATAACTTTAATGCATCTTGTTACTGGCATGCTAACTTATTTATTTGAAATATTATAATTATGAATGGGATTATTTTAATATGTATTTTAAGAATCAATCCGAATACATTCATATCTTTTTGTGGTCAAATATTTAGAGGACTTGAAATATAGTACGAGCCATATGGGTGCACTTTAAGGTGCTTTTTTGTGTTTTGCCTTTTTGTATTTTGACAGGCTTGGTCAATATGAACTGCCATCTTAATAAAGGCTCTTTTCCTGTGGGGGCAGAATGTATTTCCATAGCAAACACTGGATAAATGAATGAAGTGTCTTTAGATATAGTGTGGCTTAAATGTTCTTATACCTTTTTGAGCTGCTGAGAGTATAATAAAAACAGAGTGGAGTCCTGGCTGTGTCTCTGAGGAGCAGACGGCAGAGCAGAGCTGGGATCTTGCGATAAGCCGGGCCGTATGACTTACGATCTTTCTTCTGCAAACATGAACCCTGCTCGGCTCTGGCTTGAACAACAATGCAGTGCCTCCAGAGGCCCGTGTTGAGTTTACTCAGTGGCGTAATGTTTGAGCTCCCCGGGGCCCCACAGCTGGCTAATGCCTGCCTTATCACGGACCCTCTAACCCGGTCCAAAAGAGGGCTGTGAGAGCCTATAGGAGCTGTGTACACAGCAACTGCAAACATACCTCAACAATGCCACAGAATGCATGAGGAGGGGCTTATCAAACACAAAGTTTCTGCTTTTCTAGGCGTCTCAAAAAAAGGCATGCATAAACTACACTCACAAAATATTTAGGCCAACATTTAAGATTTGTGTATTTGAATCGCATTTAAACATTTAATTCATCTGTACTTCCCAGTTTTAACATGAACGAATAAATTGAGATAACATATACTTGTCAGACATGCACAAATGAAATGGCTCAGATTTCTGCAATAGCACTAATAAACTGAATTTAGTTTACATTCACAATAAACAGGTTTATATTTTTACATGAAAACATACAGGTCTGCATACAGTTGCTTTAACTGAATGGAGCAGCATTTCTGAATGACATTTAGTCCGATTCAGTATGAAATTTATATTGCAGATCCTTGTTTAGACTAAAAGCTGTTCATTAGCCGATGTGATGCTTGATGTGTAAGTGAATCATTCTTTTTGGAGTGGCTCTTTTTAAAGAAACAGCATGAATTTGAATGATTGTATTAAAAGGTTATGATAATTGATTGTTCAAAAAGTTAACATTTATGCATTTGACTTTTTTTAAAAAATCATTTCATGCATCTCTGGAAACTGAACCACTGACCTTGGCATTCCTAGTGCCATGCTCTACTTTTGAGCTAGGGAATTTGACATATGTGTCGCAATCTAATAAAGGTTTTTGGTTCTTAGACTGGTAGGCTGTTTGAAATAAAGCTTTTTATTGTTGTCACATGTTCCCAGAGGTCTAGTATCATAAAAGTAAAACATACTGAATCAAAGAGCCGTTTTGGTTGGTAATGTTGGAGAGAGAAGGAATGGAAAGTGTATGGAGATGAGAATGTGCACAGACCTTTGTGACTCATCATAGCAGTCTGCACAGAGTCAGAAGATGAAGAGAAAAGCTGGAGGGTCCGCTGCGTTTTCCAGCACCGCTTGCTTTAGTCCTGCACTTTGGGCAGCTTTCTCATTGGCAGACGCTGTTCTGCACTGGCAGGATTGTGATGCCTTTCCATCTGTCCTTTTTCATTCCTTTTCCTGGCATTGGTGCCTTAGTGTTCTCCTGCCGTGCCACCTATTCAAAGAAAACAACCCGTGAATGAAGGTAAGGACAGGACTGTTAGAAGATGATGTACCTTTTCTGAAAGTCAGCCGTTCATCCGGCCTGATCATTGTCCTATGTCTGCAGTTCCACAATAAATGCTGAAAAGTTTGCTGAAATTTAGTTCTATATAATGCTATAAGTTCTACACTTATAGCATTATATTATTCCCTATACAGTTAACTTATTAAGTTAATCTTTTTTATTTATTTATTTTATTTTTGCACTAGATTCACTATTTGTATCCTTTTATTACATTGAAATATATGCCAGAAGATTAACTGAAAAAATAAATAGGTATAATAATTTAATAATAATGTATTAATATAAAATAATTGCATTTATATTTCTAAAATATAAAAAGATAATAATATTGTAAACAAAAATAATGTAATTACATGTGTGTGTGTGTGTGTGTGCGCGCGTGCATGTTTTAATTTTAAATGATCTAGGGTAATCACTTTAAATGAGAAATCAAAACTAAAAACACTATGTATCTTAATAAAAAAAAAATATTCTAAACAGTTGTTAAATATTAATTAAATATGTATTTAATTTATTTAACAGAAGGGTAACTGAATAAATATCAGCTCAAATAATTTAATAATAATACTAATAAAGTTATAATTTATATATTATTTGTTAATTAAATAATAAAGTATTTTTAAATGTTTAAAAATATATATAAAAAAACACATTTTATATATGTGTGTGCATGTTGTTTAATTTAAATGATCTGACACAAGTCCATCAGGATAGCATATAAATATATATTTAATTTTATATAATTTAATTATTTTGTTTTTGCTGAAAAACAAAAATGTTTACAACTTCATAGCTGTTTTAACAATCACAGATCGAGTATGTTGAGGTTAGCTGCGTCATTAGCTCCTTAACACTGGCTCTGACCATTAGAAAACAGCTCAATGTGCCAAAAGCGGCCCACAACCACTACCACATCCCAAAAGCAGAGTCCTTTGAGTTTTCTTGGGCATGCAAAACCCTGAACAGAAGCGGATGTGGATAAGAGCCCTGCAAAAGAAACTGTTTTCCATTAAGCAACCCCCCCACCACCAAAAGAGAAAGACGGCCCATCTTTGCTCTCCTCAAGAAATGAGGAGGAAAGCATAGCTTTGAGAAGATTAGGCAGCTTTGCAACGCAGCGCATGGATTTCTGTGCACATGCCAAAGGGTCTCGGAAGATAAAAGCTGCTTGGATCTCTCTGCTTATCAGCCAGGGTTAAGGCACAATACCTCTGCTCTCCTGTAAAAACACTTGTTAACTTCATGTGATGCCAGAGTTTGAAAATAAAACACATGACCAGGAAGAAACAGGGAAGGTGTACAAATGAAAACTACACTGAAACAAACTTGGTGTAGAATTTGTTTAATAATTTTCACTCAGAAATTAGCTAGTAAAATTCTCAGTAGAAAAACTGAAGTTGTATTTTCTTGAAAAACATACTCCAATAATCTGTTTACAAGCAATAAATAAATAAATAATTTTTTTTTGTTGTGTGTGTTGCATATTGTATACTGTAGTGTGTATATACTGTAGCCTATACGACCTACTATTTTATACAAAAAGCCAGTATTTACGAATGAATGTTTCAAACTTGCTTGTTATGATTTTCAAGGTTGTAGAATTTAGTAGGGACGTTATGACATGTCCCTACCAATATCCAGCGACTACTAATTGTGCGTAGCGATAATTTTGATCAAACAATTAAATGTCTGTTGTTTGCCATTATATCCCCACCAATGCACAAATCTGATCTATACCCTTGCCTATTTGCCAACATTTTCAGTATACAACAGAATAATACAAAGTTTAATTCTGAATTGCATACTACGCATACTCACTGTGTTGCAGGCAGAGATTATAGATCTGCTGTTGTTTCAAGCATGATATCCTGATAAATGAGATGAGTGACTGTCTTTTAGCTACTAGTGTGTGTGTATATATATATATATATATATATATATATATATATATATATATATACAGGTCCTTCTCAAAAAATTAGCATATTGTGATAAAGTTCATTATTTTCTGTAATGTACTGATAAACATTAGACTTTCATATATTTTAGATTCATTACAACACAACTGAAGTAGTTCAAGCCTTTTATTGTTTTAATATTGATGATTTTGGCATACAGCTCATGAAAACCCAAAATTCCTATCTCAAAAAATTAGCATATCATGAAAAGGTTCTCTAAACGAGCTATTAACCTAATCATCTGAATCAACTAATTAACTCTAAACACCTGCAAAAGATTCCTGAGGCTTTTAAAAACTCCCAGCCTGGTTCATTACTCAAAACCGCAATCATGGGTAAGACTGCCGACCTGACTGCTGTCCAGAAGGCCATCATTGACACCCTCAAGCAAGAGGGTAAGACACAGAAAGACATTTCTGAATGAATAGGCTGTTCCCAGAGTGCTGTATCAAGGCACCTCAGTGGGAAGTCTGTGGGAAGGAAAAAGTGTGGCAGAAAACGCAGCACAACGAGAAGAGGTGACCGGACCCTGAGGAAGATTGTGGAGAAGGACCGATTCCAGACCTTGGGGGACCTGCGGAAGCAGTGGACTGAGTCTGGAGTAGAAACATCCAGAGCCACCGTGTACAGGCGTGTGCAGGAAATGGGCTACAGGTGCCGCATTCCCCAGGTCAAGCCACTTTTGAACCAGAAACAGCGGCAGAAGCGCCTTACCTGGGCTACAGAGAAGCAGCACTGGACTGTTGCTCAGTGGTCCAAAGTACTTTTTTCGGATGAAAGCAAATTTTGCATGTCATTCGGAAATCAAGGTGGCAGAGTCTGGAGGAAGACTGGGGAGAGGGAAATGCCAAAATGCCTGAAGTCCAGTGTCAAGTACCCACAGTCAGTGATGCTGGTGTTGGTCCACTGTGTTTTATCAAGGGCAGGGTCAATGCAGCTAGCTATCAGGAGATTTTGGAGCACTTCATGCTTCCATCTGCTGAAAAGCTTTATGGAGATGAAGATTTCATTTTTCAGCACGACCTGGCACCTGCTCACAGTGCCAAAACCACTGGTAAATGGTTTACTGACCATGGTATTACTGTGCTCAATTGGCTTGCCAACTCTCCTGACCTGAACCCCATAGAGAATCTGTGGGATATTGTGAAGAGAAAGTTGAGAGACGCAAGACCCAACACTCTGGATGAGCTTAAGGCCGCTATCGAAGCATCCTGGGCCTCCATAACACCTCAGCAGTGCCACAGGCTGATTGCCTCCATGCCACGCCGCATTGAAGCAGTCATTTCTGCAAAAGGATTCCCGACCAAGTATTGAGTGCATAACTGAACATAATTATTTGAAGGTTGACTTTTTTTGTATTAAAAACACTTTTCTTTTATTGGTCGGATGAAATATGCTAATTTTTTGAGATAGGAATTTTGGGTTTTCATGAGCTGTATGCCAAAATCATCAATATTAAAACAATAAAAGGCTTGAACTACTTCAGTTGTGTTGTAATGAATCTAAAATATATGAAAGTCTAATGTTTATCAGTACATTACAGAAAATAATGAACTTTATCACAATATGCTAATTTTTTGAGAAGGACCTGTATATATTATTTTTTATTTTGTATGCCATACTTCACAATTGCCTTCTGGAAGCCATTTATGTTATCTGATGCTTGCCAAGAGGTTTCTAAGACTATTTACACACATACAGTCCTTTATCAAACCACAACGATCTGTCCGTAGACAGAGCTTTACATCATGCATCATTTGTGAAATAGAAATAATTGCCAGTGCTTTACCCGTTCTATACAAGAGGAGAGGCTAAACAGCATAAGAACTAGTCTCACGGGGACGTGGAAGTAAAAGAGTGATTTATCAAAATGAGTTTGTCATTGACCAAGTTTTGTTCATCCTCTTTTGATAGTCTTTCCAGAGCCATGTTGCCCATATGGAAATGTAATATATGAGATACATGGCTCTATATACTGTACAGTAAGTGTGATATTGCTATTCATGTTACCTAAAATGCTATATATTTTGATACACATAGATCCTTTTGATATATAAAAAACAAGTTTATAACATTCCCAAAATACCCACAGTAACACTATACTGTACATATGTTGATACATGTATGATGTTTTTATATCACATTACATGTAGCAACCATATGTTAATGTTTAATTTATATATGCAAATCTATGAAAACAGCATATGTTAACATGTCTATCTTTTATATTTACATTACATTTACTTTTCCCTTTTATATAGTGTTATATATAGAATAACGACAGTGAATTTAACATCAAGATTTAACATAATGTCAAAGTGTATGTTTTTGACATGAACTTCTTCCTTTAAATATTTGGTCAGTTCAGAATCATTTATGCAAAATTATTTATTGGAAAGAATTAAGAGTTCTTTCGTGTCTATCCAATCCTTGTATTGCTGTTGAAGTTAATATGGAATTTAGAAAGTATTTAGTAGTTAGTAATGCAATACTTTTTAATTACTACAATAATTAAAGATGTAATTACCTAGAAATTAATATTTTTTTTAGCGTAACTTACCCAACAATAATATCAACATACAGGGGTGGACAAAATGATTAGAACACTAGTATTTTCAGCAGCTAAAAAATGGATTTAAGTCAGTTATTTCTATCTTTTGCTGTAGTGTGTCAGTAGGAAATATCAGTTTGCATTTCCGTTTGGCCATTAATTGTAATAATCCAGTGAGATTTTTGTCTGATAGCAGCCAGTGCTCCACACAGAGATCTGATCTGATCATCATCCAGTCTGTCTGGAATGACATTAAGAAACTGAGACCAACTAAATCCAGAAGAACTGTGGCAACGTCTCCAAGATGCTTATATTTATTGATATTAATATTAATATTAATATTGAGATGTATATGAGAATTCTGAATGCATAAAGTTTTTTTTTAAATCATTTTAACAACATAATACAGATGAGTTTTAGGATGGACATATTCAGTAATATAATATATACGTACAGTAAATATGTATCCAAGCATAAACAACTTACACAGGAGATTTTTTAAATGTTTAAAACATATTTCAATAGCATGTGCATAACATTTTATGCACATACTTTAATTAAACCATTAAAAATTGCATTATTTTAGTTATTTCCCTGTGTGTTTCACACATATTTTTTAACATGGAAATGTATAAGATTAATATATGAGTTCTTTATAGAGGGATATATTTGTATTAAATATAGAATACTTTTAAAAACAGGTAGTTGAACATGTTTTTGCAGCAGAAGGTCACTGGAAGTGTACCGGATTTATTGATTGCTCATGAAACTGGTCTGTTTTGGCGAGAGGCCGGTCACACAGATAACAGGTCGCACAATACTATCGGCCTGGATTTGGCACGCTAACCTGTTTTTATCTCGGTTTGGCTCATATTGTGAGTGATTGTTTCAAATGACCTGTGAATGTAAAAGTCCCCTGACTTACTGTAGCTAGATTTGGGGTTTTGTCTGTACATTACATAATCTGTAATGTATTTCTAGCCTTTCGAGGACAACTTGGCTCTGTAACTTAAATAAGCAAACAAGATTTCTACATTTCCCAAAGAAAATGTGACGGGAAAATTTGAGGCCACGATATGAATGGTTGCCAGGGCATCACTATGTGGGTTTTAGCATGGTGTTATGATGTGGTTGCCAGGGAATTATTGGTGATTGCTAGGTGGCCCAAATAATAAAAATAAAAAAACCCACCTTATTTGCTAAGTCTTTTTGCAAGTCACTACATCGTAGTAATGCTTGCCTAGTGCTGCCTTCACATGCACATCTGAATTATCATAAATGCAAGTTTCCTAGTCGGAAACTGGAAATTAATAGGCTCTCAATCGTGTTTAAAAGGAAACTCTGGTCATTTTGATACCCGAATTTCAAAGTTGGGCCCATGAACTTAAAACGAGACAAAAGAGTGTTAACTATTGCTGTAAAGTTTTATTTGTTATTGTTTTGGTTTGCCAATACATTTATGTATGTATGTGTGTGTATGTGTATATATATATATATATATATATACTGTATATATACACACACACACACACACACACATATATATAATAAGATTTCCTCAATAAATAAGCAAGAATGAGCGTTCCAATTTAGTTATAAAAATTATTTCTGACTGTTCAAATGCTTGAAAAACTGATTTTTTTTATTACATTCCATTTTATAATTTTGCAAACATTATGATGATGTTACATTTGAATGTTCTAAAAGAAGTAGTAACTTCTTTGCTTTTGCTTTAAGTTCCCCTGCTAAAAAACAATCAAACAAACAAACAAACCAACAACAAAAAACATTAGATGAACATCCAGCTAATGCATTTCGGGGATTAAAACGTTCCATAAATGATGAATACATGTATTATATAAAAAACAACAACCGATAACTATGAACGAAAGTTCTATTAACATTATTCACAACTTTGGCACCTTGCTAGAATGTTAGCCAAAGTTCTCATTTCTTGTAAGTATATTGTAATTTTTTTCAAGGTTTATATTGGAGTATGTAGTACAAGAAATTACTGTTTTTACTTGGCAATTTTTTTTTCATCTTTTTGTAATTGATCAGTTGGTTGTGTTTTTGTCTGTAAATGTGACTTCAGTTGTTGGCGAGGTCTGAGCCCTTAACTGTAGGTCTCTGGAGTTGTCTTGATCTGGACTAGATCATCGAGGTCAGCTTGAGACCGTCTCTTAGCTCATTAGTGAATGTTGAATCAGAGATTGCCCCTGACCTGCTGCTCTCTCTCTCTCTCTCCCTCTCTCTCTCTCTCTCACACACACACACACACACACACACACAGACAGAGATCTTGCTGTGTTTCTTTTGGACCGGGCGACCTGTCACCTCTCCTGCCAGAGCCTCACTATCGCCACGATGATGATCCACAGCCCAAGCATTACCCAACCTTGGCCCACAGGAAGTTCTGACACAAACTTGGAGCGCACTCGCACTAATGCACATATTCCTCTTTTATTTTCCTTTCCATAACATTTGCTTAAAAATATAAAAACTTGCATGGGTCACAGGCACCAGAATGCCAGTTTATGACACAAAGTGAGTGCCCGCTCTCAAGTCACCCATACTGAATCCTGGTGACAGATGGAACAAACGGGCAGTTAACATTCCATATCATTCTAAGATTTATTTTCATTTTAACAAGGTTGAGCACTAACCAGCAAGAGCTTTTAAATATTTGCAACTTGTCCTACCACATTTTATTTCATATGCAGAAGCTCCAAAACATATTTAGACACTAAAGTCACATTTACAAATGTCTGAATGTCACTGCATTAGATAATAAAATATAAAACCAATTAACGTTTATTTGAAAGTAAGCTAAAAAGATGAAGACACTTTCTGTTTGTCAAATTGGATTTCCACAAAAAAGCACCAAAACAGCTCATTAAAAGTCATTGATTAAAAAAAAAAGTGAAGAGGAAAAACAGCTTATTTTGTATCTAATGCAATGACATTCAGACATTTGAAGTGTCGTTTTGGGCCACTATAGTTTTATATACTGCATGATTGACAAACTGTTTAACAAAGAGACCAGAGCCAGGATTACTGCTGTCTCAGGGTCACATATATCACGTTAAAAACTGACACTAAACATGCCCTGTTTTTGGAGAGGAACAGGAAGTGGATAAATCTCACTCCTGCAGCCGTCAGGACAGCATGAACCTGTCCAGCATCTTCTCGGCTCAGATTTCACTATGAGAACAGATATAAACTATGAAGAGACAGCAGAGAGGTGAAACACACACACTACACAGACCAGGTTCAGGGTCAACACTCACTTTTTTCCAATATTCTCAATATTCATTTTCACTAGTTAGTTACAATAGTTTTATCATAGTGTACAAAAATGACTATTAAATTATAAAAAAGCCATTCGTATTTTGACTTCCTGAAGCGTATAAACAATGTGACTTTGTTTGTGGCGCTGAAATGTCAGTGTATGTGTCACTGGCTCAACCAGTTGTGTCAGTTTGGGGCAGGACTTCCTGTTTGTCTGGAGGAAATTAGCTTCTTTGTTGTTAATGTTTTTGTTGTTTTAGCATTTTTGCACTGACTTGTGGCATCTGAAATCACATACTCTCGGAGTAGGTACTTCTTTTGAATAAGTATTGCTTAGTGACTGTTAAGAAAGTATTTCTATGTAGTATGAATATAATCCAAATGTACTGCATTCGTCATTATTGTCATGTGACCTTCACTGCCATTCCCAAATCCTGTCCTGCGGCATCATGGGATAGTAAAGTATCCATTAGATGCGCACTTCATTATCTTGTAGAAAATAGACCACCCAGCTACTTTTTGCTGTATATTTAATAAATACTGTGAATTCGGACGTACTACCCCTGCTATATCCACCTTTTTCCTGAGTAATTTTTGTTATTGTATTTTACATGGAGACGATAATGGAAACGTGGTCAAAAACTTGTTTGAAGTTTGCAATTTCAGGCCCCTAAAACACCAATGGATTTTTTTTGGCCAGAAATAATGTGTATGGTGAACACAAACTCAAGATATTTTCATGTTTAATTCTACATCAGTAATACCCCACTCATGATTTTTGTTAAGTTTTACGTGTTTTGCTGAATGCAACATCAGAAGTTGTTGGGGACATCAAATGTCAACATGAAAACGCATCTATTCACTACTTTTGAGTCTCATTGTGTTTATACCTACGCTCTTGCAAACTATAACTCAAACTTTACAACTACATTTTAAAAACTGAAAGAGTTGTTGGAAACTTGTGCGACCATGTTTTTGTTCCTTTATATAACCAAACTTTAACTTTTTAATTTAACTTTTACTTTACTGAACTTTTAACTTTTTACTTTACCTTTTTACTGCTATTCGATCTTCAAAATTCATTTAAGGTTTGTATAATTTTGACCACATACAATACTGTGAAAATGATTCCATTCACATGGATCCACAAAAACGACTTAAAATGCTGTATTATGCATGACAGGCCAGTAGTTGGCGATATGACTTTGTAAAGAAACACAATGCAAACATGTAATACACATACGCATGATTTTAGTATTTACATGGAGATGGTATACGCAACTTTAACTTTTTACTTCTGCTGATTCTATTTCATCTTGAAAATTCCTATAAGGATTGTATATTTTTGAAGATTATCTTGGTGAACAAAGCATGAAAGAATCATACAGTAAGAACTTTTTTAAATGTAACTTAATAATCAAAAAACCAGTGGAAAAATCCTTCTTTTGAGGGAACCAGGGTGATGCAAACTTTTGGATTGGACTACAAAAATACGGCACTCTGTGGTGCCTTTCCACAGAGTTGTATTTCTGCTTTAATCAGAAAAATGGTCTATCAACATTGGCTATCAGCCCCTGATTAGTCAGTTTTTTTTAATACTAAGTGCAATTGACAATACGGTTATTCACTTTTAGTGCAAGTTGGCTAAATCAAAAGACTTTTCCCTCTTTTTTCTTTCCATCCTTTTCCTTTTCCCCTCTGTCCTCATCTTCATTGAGTCGTGTGGTTTTGGAGCGGTTTCAATCCCAGCAGTTCCTGTTGTGGCGAGCTCTGCTATTACTAGAACTATGAACGTAATCAATATTTTGTGAATGCTGACCTCCTGTTGAATGTATGGTGGATTAAAACGTCATTGCAATTTGGTTGACATCCTTTCATTAGTCCTTTGGTTTCTCTCCGTATTTGTATTTTCTTCAGCTGTGTGCGGTTAAACTGATGCGATCCCACGGTGACTATTAATCACGGGCTGAATGAGTCAGTGCGTGTCGAGTGTGTACAGAAGGATAAATTCCCTCCGGACATTCCTCAGACAAATAAACTCATTTCTTGAGATTTGCCAAACAATATACACAAATGCAGAAGCCTTTTTTGTCAATTGAATCTCCTTCTGTCTTTGTATAAGCCAGAAATATGGCAGATGATGAGCTGTAAAACAAACTATTATGCTCAGAATGTATTGCATAACTATGAAACATTTCGTAGTGCAAAAATGTATAAAATCGCATTGCATAGCCATTTTTTGTGTAGTGAAGGGTCTGCAACACATACAGAATTTTCATGCTTAAATGTGAAGCACGCTGTGAGATGGCTACCATTAGAAACCATTTGGCTGAAGCTGAAAGTTAAAAGGCTGTGTGAAAGACAAGAATCAGCAAACGAGAGTGGAAATATTGTTCAGATGTAGATTGTAATAAATACAATATTCACACATGCTCTCACCACATTCATCTTAGTTAGGAGAAGCTGTTCTTGAATGTGCAGCCTGTTGGACAGGTTTCTCTAATGTTGAGGACTGAACAGACTGTTTCAGTAATCACTCTACATGCACCCCATGTCCATTCATCACAATTTCCACAAAACCCGCTGCTCCAGGCAGGTATTTCAACCTGCTGAAGGAAATATTGATAGTCCTCCCTCCCTCCCTCTCTTTTTTTTTTTTTTTGAATACTAGACACTTTATTTGGGATATGCTGATTCTGTGGAAGCTTGTTTCTGCCATGGGATTACAAAAAAAGGAAATTACGATTCTCATAATTATTATTTTTTTTTTTCTTAATGTAATTCTGAATTTATATCTCACAATTATAACTTTTTTTTGCAATTCTGCAAAAAAAAAAAAAAAAATCAGAATTGCAAGATATAAACTTGAAGTTGTGAGAAAAAAAGGTCAGAATTGTGAGATAAAGTCACAATTACCTTTTTTAATTCCTTAACTTCAACAAACAAAACCAGAAATGTTTGTGAAAGATGTTTCTTCTGCTTACCAAGGCTTCGTTCATTTGATTAAAAACATTTGATTAAATCACAGTGAAATATTATTACAATTTAAAATAACTTTTTTCTATTTGAATATAATTTAAAATGTAATTTATTTCTGATGTAAAGCTGAATTTTCAGCATCATGTCTTCAGTGTCACATGATCTTTCAGAAACCATCCTTCAGTTTGTTACATCATTTACTGTCACTTTTGATCAATTGTATGCATCCTTGCTGAATAAAATGATCAAAAATAAAATGTTTAAAAATAAAAATTCTTACAGACCCCAAACTTTTGAATGGTAGTTTATCATTATGCTTTTTTAAATGTATCATTATATGTAGTTTTGAATAACTGATGCAACAGAAAAAAATAAAATAAATAATTTGTGCACAACGAGACAAAAACTAATTAAGAATGTAACTTTTGATTTCATGTTGTCTTTCAGCCACCGTTGTTTCTCTGTGCAGCAAAGAGAAAGAGACTGATTTCTGATATTTTAACACATATCTCTTTAGTTCAGTCTGCTGAATATTTGTTCTGGATTTTAAATCTTTTAAGTGTTTCTTTTCTGTTTACAGATGTCTAGTTGTTTGACAGTGTCAATGCAGAATAGATTTGCTAGTATGAATTGAATGTTTGGAATCCTAACTTTTGGGTGCATGACCTTGAATCCAGTTTTACCTGAAAAGTCTGGCCTTGCCCAAACAGACGTTAGGCTGGCTTCCTCTGTTTCTCCTGCAGGGTGCATGTTAGCGAGGTCGGGGTCAGAAGCCTGTAGTCTCCTCCTCTGGAGGTCTTGTGGAAGCATGCGGTAATAATGAGCTCTTAATGAGCCTGTCAGTCTGACTGTCAAACAGCCGCTTCCCCATCAGGAAACCTGAGATGGAGGATAAAAACTGTAGAGTGAAAAATTAAACGGAGATCATTAAAGAGTGACTCTGCCAATGTGAGATCATCTATAAACAAGCAAAGCACATTGAATTTGCAGTGTCCTACTGTAGTGTTCTGCATTTATAACTCTCCTAGTTTTAGCTGCGACATGGAACTTTGTTGTCATAGTCTTGCCTTGTGTTTTTTTCTAGTGTTTTGATTCTTGCCCGTGTTTCCTGGATTTACCCTTTGCCTTGCCGTTTGGACTCTGTTTGCACCTCTCTTGGACTACTGCTCGTATACCTGGATTATCTCTCTGCCTTGCCCTGTTGGATATTGTTCGCCGATCGTCGACTCTCGCTAGCCCTAGGATTGCTCTGTTTCATGAAACATGCTGTTTCATCCAAGGCTGTATCGGTTTGATTCATGCATTGGTGGGGACATAACAGCAGACAACAGATGTTTAATTATTTGATCAAAATTATTGCTAGAGACAATTTAGTAGTCGCTATAGATCTTGGTAGGGACATGTCGTCAGCATGCCAAATAAATTCTACACCCTTGCAAAGTAGAGACACCTGCTTCCAACACCCTCCAGAAATAACAGTAGGGCTGTGAAGGAATGAGCAAGCTAAGGATATGTTCTCCTTGAAGCCTCCCCAAACGCTCCTTCTAGACCTATAGATGACCCACGAACACAGCAAAACAAACACAGAGTGAGATGAAGGCTGGATAATTGGATGGTGGAAGGAATAGAGAAGTGATTTTCCGAATAGAAAACCTACTCAGGCAGGTCTAAGCACAGAATAATAATTTCTCAGCAAATAGAGCTCTTTGTAGCTGAGCAACTTCTTTGACTTTGCTTCAGTCTGTTTCTCTGTACTCTTTTTGACTAGTTTGACAGCTAATGTTTCCTAGAATTCAATGAGAGGCATGACGCATACTGTTAAAGACAGGAATATGTGGTTTTTGTTTCGCCCACACATATAGTATGTTCTTTCAAGGGTCAGACTCTTCAATGTCAAGTTTTTATTTCTTTCGGCAAGCTTAGAACTCAACGTATACTTGCATTAAAGGAATATGAAAAAAATGTATGCTTTTACTCAGCAAGGATGCATTAAATTGATTAAAAGTGACAATAAAACTTTATAATGTAGCAAAATATTTACATTTCAAATAAATGCTGTTCTATTCAAAGAATTCCAGTTTCCACAAAATTATGTAAAGTTGTCAACACTGAAAATAATAATAATACATGTTTCTTAAAATCTGCATATTAGACTGATTTCTGAAGGATCATATGGCACTGAAGACTGGAGTAATGATGCTGAAAATTCAGCTTTGATCACAGGAATAAATTACATTTTAAAATATATTCAAATAGAAAACAATATTTGACAATTTTACCGTATTTTTATCAAATAAATGCAGCCTTGTACATCATTTTGTACAATGAAGGAAATTCATAGTGTATACAGGCTTTCAAGCACCCCCCCCCCAAAGAAAAAAAAAAAATATATATATATATAAAAGCACCATCAAAGTAGTCTGTATGACTGATAGTTTATATCCTAAGTCTATAACATAAAAATTCTAAATCTAATATAAAAATCTATTTATTTATTTTTCTATGTTTAATTTACTTTTTAAAAGCAACATTCCCCATCACTGTCCATTATGGTCTTGCAAGTTGCTTTCTGGTGCATCACTGCTGTAGAATTGAGTTTTTTATGCTTTTGTCATGTTCGTGACAGCATGTAAACACCACGAAGTTGTGTTTATACTTCATCAACCATTACTTTCAGAGCTGAGGTGTATCATTTAACAAATTGGAAGCAAATTGCTATAAATGATATCTGTACAATTGAGTTTATATTCATGTTGATGAAGAATAGTTATAAAGCTTTGCAGGAAATACTCATTTAGCATGTTTATGAAAAGACAGATTTGCATGACCAAAATACGGCATCACAGGGATGATAAAATGGATAAAGCATCAATTACACACCTAATGCAAAGCTTTCTGTCTTTGTTGAAGGAATATGGCATTGCTAATGTGCTCATTTGACTCCAAGCAGTCACACTCATCACATCATCATCACCACGATTTGCAAATTCATAAGCGAACCAAACCCAATGAGGTCAGTTGTGATGAGTTGTGAGTAGTGGTTTATACTGTCATTCGATCCCGGAACTCTTTGTCAAAACCTAATATTACCATCAGGGCTGTAAATGTACACATTCAGCAGCCATGTGTTCTGTATCTGCTGGTGTACTGGAAACTATTAGACTCTTATTGTCAGATTATTTACTCTAAATGTAATATATGGGTCGCTCTCAGGAACCGAAATAAATGTTCATGCTGAAACGGGTGGGTAGACATCCAGCACGACATTTTATTCCATCACTGTCCACATTATAAAGGACACAGCCCAAGGGCACACGGTGTACTGTACATCTGCAAATATACACAACACCAGCTGGCCTATGAGAACGAGAGAGCACTTTATAGACATCCATCTCTGTTGATTCAAGAGTGGAGAGCACAAGCCAGGGTGTATACGACCTCACAACACGTGACAAATGTCTGTTTTAATCTCTCGTTTAATGTTATCAGTCTGTGAACCGCTGTAAAACGATTCAGAGCCATACGCTGTAAAGTAATGTGGCTCATATAATGTTAATGAGAGGGGTTCGTGACAATTCATTCTGCTCATGTTGACCCTGATCGTGTTGTTGGCTGTGAAGTTTGTCTCAAATTTTGTTTACAAGGTTTGTGAATTCTTTCTTGAGTCCATAAAAGCTCTTAGGCCTTATTAGACGGACACACTGTATCGGAGTTATATGTTTATCAAAGGTAATGTCTATGAGTAGCAGAAGATTATCTTGTTTAAGATTAGATTATCAGGAGAGTAACCTCTCATTCATAAAAAGCAAAAGAGTTTGCATTATGTTTGGTTTGTAATTAAACAAATTATTTTAAGTATTTTTAAAAAAGGTATATATTCTATAAAAAAAAAAAAGAAAAAAATATATATACAGTATATCACACACACACACACACACACACACACACACACACACACACACACACACACACACACACAAGTACACACACAGATATATATATATATATATATATATATATATATATATATATATATATATATATATATATATATATATATATATATATATATATAACAATGCAAAAGATAACATCAAAAATCTTATAAATGTATTCTTTGTATAAATCTTTTTGTATTCACCCTCTATAATTGATCTAAATGTCTACTTCTTTTAAAACAAAAATTAATAAAATAATTATTTATATAACATTAATTGTCACATGATCCTTCGGAAATCATTCTAATATGATTTATTATCAGTGTTAAAATTGTTGTGCTGCTATTTATTTTTTATTTTTTGGAACCTGTGATATTTTTCTTTGATTATTTGATGAATAAAAAGAACAGCATTTATTCAAAATAGAAATCTTTTCTAACAATATAAGTCTTTAGTATGACTTTTTATCCATTTAACACATCCTTGCTGAATAAAAGTAAATGATAACTTCAGAAATAGAATAATTGAATATAATGATTACTTCAGAAATACAAATAAATAAATGCTATAACAGACAATTCCATTTTAAAGTAGGATTTATAATTCAGGGTTAAAATACATTTGCACCAGAAATCACAAATGTTCTTAGATTTGCAAACATCGCTGGTTTTCACCCAGTTGGTTCTTCATGAGGCGAGCTCACAGTCAGTGCTGTTCTTTGGGAAGGAGATTTTGAAGTCATTTTAACAGGCTCATAGGGGAGCTCAATAACTCAAAAGAGATTCTGGGAAAGGACCTCGGTAATAACTAGGTGAACAATGTTATGAAATAGCCAGGAACTTGAAGCCCGTGTTCTCTCAGTGTCCCTATATGACATCCCGCGATACTCCTGAAATAAATAAGAGAAGGCGACTGCCATCAACTTTTACTGGAATATTTTATTTTGATAGAAGATTTAAAGAAGGTTTACCATGATAGTGCATAATCTGCTTTTTAAAATAAAGGTTATTTAATCGGCATTGATGGTTCCATGATGAACCTTTAACATGCAACCTTTCCATTCCAAAAAGTGTTCTTTATGGCGGAAAAGGTTTTTCAGGTTATTCACTCTTAAAAATAAAGGTTTGAAAAGTGGGGTTTTGCGACTACTTTTTTTTTTCTTAAATAAGTGTCACCCCCCCCCCCCCCCCCCACCCCCCCACACACACACACATTTTTGAACATATACGTGAAAGTGTACTATCGAAACTTAAACTCTCAGACAATCAGTAGATTACTGCAGAAGTGGAAATATTTTAAAATATGAAAGTAACAAAGTTATAGAAGTTTCACATTTTTTTTTATATTTAGACATAAGGCTTTAATTTTAAATACATTTTTGAGTAAAACCTGTTATGTAAAATATTTATGTTCCAAATTTGAAGTTGATATGAAAAAAATTGAGGTTGCTGTGAGATTTATATAGGGCGTCAAACCACAAACAGCCACCGGGTGCCATCCAAACTACATTGAATTGTTTTGATGAATTTGTCTGTCACAAATGTCTAAGTCCGATCACAAAAAGACCACCAAACATGGAATCCTCATGTGAATGTCACATCTTTCCGACGATATGTATTTTGTCAAGATTGTAAAAAGTGTTGATTCTAAAAGACCGTAATTCATTTTGTGATATGACACTTGACACCGCCCACTAAGGGGGAGGAGACCGCCAAAAGATTTTAAAGTACAATTTCCACGGTAAAGCAATGTGCGATTTCACAGGATGGATTTTGAGGTTGTATGTAACAATGATTACTAAAATAGTTGCTAGGGAAAAAAGACAACGAAAACAAGTGTGTCAAGCGTCCCACAGGTGAAACGGTGACAGTTAAGGTGTTTTAAAGTAAAGAACAATATATATATATATATTGTTTTGGCAGAATGGAAAAGTTCCATGGATGTTAAACGTTCTTCATGGAACCATTGATGCCAATAAAAAACCTTTATTTTATTTTGTTGTTAATGTTCCTCACACTAAGAAAAAGTGGTTCCCTTAAGAACTCACTCACTGAAAAGTTCTTTAGGGAACCAGAACTTTCTTCTCATTGTGAAAACCCTTTATTTTTAAAAGCATCCTTGCAATATCATGACAAAGTTACTTCATTAGCTTTAAATAATCATGACATTAATCTTGTTTATTATTTGCACAGATACGGTTAGTAAAACCAGTCAAAATAGTTTCCAGCATGTCACAAAGAATATTGACTGTGGACTTAACCATTAACTAACCCACTCTTTAACCATTAACTAACTAATTCCAGCAGAGATGAGTGTGTTATTGTAGCTCAGTTCCTGCTGTGTGGATGTGTCAGGATGGCTGTGATGTATGAGGGTTATCAACTGGCCAGCGTCTCTGTTCTGGACGGTGATAAAGAAGCTTTTAGCGTGGTGTGGGTGAAGTCTAAATGGATCAGTCTTAGGGGAGGACGTCACTAACAGCCCAAACATTGGCCCAGCTTCAACTGAATGCTCATAGAAACGCACGCTTTTAAAAAAAAGGGATTTTTAAGTCGAGCCCCTTTGGTTTCTTTAATCCTCTCCTAAATCAAACCGCAGTGTAATTATGACCACTGAAATGTCTTGTATCTTTCATCCATATGACCCTGTTAAACTTGTAATACATCACTAAAGTAAAGGGGAATGTTGAGTACATCTGCTTATCAGTTTTTTCTTAAATGAAGTCATGAATGTGTCTGACCACTGTGTGGCACTGGAGAGCATCTGTTTGAAATCTGACCTTTCATAACTATACAAATATAATGTGTATCCGCCTAGAAACTGAGAAAGACATACTTGGGATGTAAATAAGCAATACATTTTGTAACGGCCACTAGAGCATTTACGGTAGTTTTGTGGCAGATTGACAACTGCGCATGTGCATAGCGCCTGTCTGTACTATATGAAAAGGTGAAGAGAGATTATCCTGCTCTACCGACATCTTTATTTCCTGTCTATCTTTATTTCATTTCATTCATTTCTGTTTGTGACCTGAGTTGGATGCTTATGTACATTTTTCCTCACTCATTCCTCATGTATGCGGACGAGTGTGTTGGTGCTTGAGGTGCTTTATTAAACTCGGGGAAAACACGCCATCTTCTCATCTCCCGTGAATTATTAGCACCACACAGTTTTCCCATCCGGGCTGTTTAACATTTCAACTCGGTGTTACAAAGTGGCGCCCGAACAGTGTGGATCTACCAAGGTTATCTCTTTTATGCGTCTCTCCTGGCGGCTACTGATTATCGACGGACATCTTCGTGGTACGGCAGGCTAGAGAGGAGGCCGCGCGGATCCGGGGTAAAAAGACGTGTGATGGCGTTCCGCGGATTTTCTGCCGTACTTTGAAAACTCGTTTGGGATCGGTAGGAGGTGCAACGACAAAAGAGTGAAGGTGAATTTTGTGTGTCATCCAGTTTGGACAGATTTTTGTTTTCTTTCGACGGGGGAGACGGTTCGTTCTTCTATAGTTACGGACCTGTGATTTAAAAGACATAAAGAAGGAAGGGACACTTGGAAGATTTTACTTGTTTTTTCTCTCTCTCTTTGGATGATATTTATTTTGTTTTTTCCGTATGGACATGTTTGAAGTAACCATATAATATTTTGCTGGTTTCAGTCAAGTTTTTTTTCCACTCACTTCACGTGGCCTGACACGTGGAACAAGTAACGTTTTTTTTTTCTTAAAAAAAAAAAAAAAAACCTTTTTGCTTTATTTCAGGTTGCATTTGTTTTGGTTCACATTCTCTGTGGAAAATTGTTTATAGTGCTTTAGCATACAGGCTAGATATTTCTACAAGGGAACAAGCAGGTTCATTGTACTGTTTATTCTTATTTTGTAGTTAACTCATTTCTGCATGTAATATTTTGTTTTACTTTTGATATTTCTGAAATTTGCTGTTATCCTACGGGGTGTGTAAAATGGCCACAAATCGTGAACTATTCGACTTGCTGACATGTTCTGACTATTTGCCAGGACAGGGTACATCTCCGAGTGGGGATGGCGACATACGGTCTCAGGTGCAGCTCCTGCGGGACGAGGTTGCTGTACTGCAGCGGTGTCTCCGTGACTCGCTGGACCTGCAAAAGAGTGTGATTGATTGTATGAGTCCTGATGATGGTACGGTTCCTGTTGAGCCACGTCCACAGTCTAACCCCTTGGCCGCTTCTACACCGTTTGTTCGAGGGCATCCTCCACAAGGCGTTTCAAGGTCAGTTTCTGCTAATGTGCCTCATGTATGTGTGCCTGTGGTGGCTCAAACGGCCTCGGCTGATTTGTCGGCTACGTCTAGGGTCTTGGCCTCTGTCCTTCATCAGTCACGCCTGGAACCTCTAATTTTTGACGGTGGAGGAAAGGTGAGTCCAGACGACTGGCTTCAGTCTGTTGATATATACAGGACTTCACTGGATCTTACTGATTGCCAGATGTTACTGGAGCTCCCGCGTTTTCTGTCAAAGGAGCCGAAGAAGTGGTTTAATGTCTTGAGCTCCCATGGGCCCAGTTTTGTGACCTATTTAGGAAGGTTTTTCTGCCATCTGACAATCAGGAGCGCATTATGAGGGGTATCCTAGACAGGGTTCAGATGCTGAACGAACCTTTTCCTACGTTTGTCGCCCATATGCTGAGTGAATTTCGAAAATTAAGAAGTCCACCTCCTCAGCCAGAACAAATTGAGCTAATATGTAAGCACGCTGTCGAAAAATACAGGGTAGCACTCTATGGCACAGCGTTGACATCTGTGATGGACCTTCTCTTGCGTGCGCATGAGCTGCATGCAGTCTTGGGTCCATGTGGTCAATATGTGCCCGAGGTTCCACAGTCAGTTCCGGTCGCAAGAGAACTTCATTGTTTTAAGTGTCTGACACCGGGGTTTACTTCCCGTAACTGCCCAAACTGTAGGCAGCAAAACAGCCAAAATGTGCACTCGGGAGGTTCACCCAATTGTCAGACTGGACAGACTATAGAGACATCGGGTTCTGAAGTCCCAAGTAACATGTCTCAAACAACGGTTGCAGGTCTGGATCCTTCAGTTAGGCCCAGGTCGGGAAACTTCAGGGGGGGGAGGACTTTTCAGAGAGGCAATCCTTCCCCCCCGAGGCAGTAATTGAGCCTCACTCACCTGACTCATCCCAGGCCACTCAGCTTGCTCTCGGTCACGTGGAAGACATCGCATCCTCATCTTACTGGAACACACCTTTTCGTGTTCAGGTCAATTTTCATGGCCAGGCACTTGAAGCTACTCTGGATACGGGAGCTTCTGTTTCAGCCGTGCGTGCAGATGTTTCTAGATTTGTTCCAGGGGGGACTTTTAAAACAAAAGCATGGTCTGCATCTCCTTTGCAGCTTGCCGATGGGGGAATGTGTTGTCCATCAGGTTTAGCTTGGTTACAGTTTGGGTTTATGGGTCAACGTTTTTACCATCGCTTTGCAGTTATCCAAACTCTGTCAACCCCACTTGTTTTAGGTATGGATTTTATGATGAGAGCTTCTGTTGTGATCGAGGTTCCTTCTAGAACTGTTGTTCTGGGTGATGTGCCAGAGGCTGAGGCTGAACTGGAGGGCGTTGATGTCATGTTGCCGAATCACAGTCTGCTTGGCTTACGAGATGGTTCTTCTTGTCTGGACATGAAAGTTGATGGGGCTGCTTTAAATGAGGGTGAAAAAGTCAAGCTGGCCGAGTTATTGAGATCTTTTGCTGAATTGTTTGATGGACATCTGGGCCATACATCCTTAGTTGAGCATACAGTTGACACTGGACAGGCCCGACCTATCCATCTCGCTCCATACCGTACTTCACCTGCAAAGAAAGAATTGATTGAGCGGCAGATTGACATGATGTTGTCAGAAGGCATTATTGAACCGGCATCGGGGCCGTGGGCCGCGCCGATCGTTATCGTTCAAAAGCCTTCTGGTGAACCAAGGTTTTGCGTTGACTATCGAGGATTGAATAGTCTTACTGTAAAAGACTCGTACCCGCTTCCAAGGATAGACGAGTCCCTCGATTTTCTAGCAAGAGGTAATTTTGTGTCCACAATCGACTTGGCTAGGGGTTATTGGCAGGTTGCCATGGAAGAATCTTCTAGGCCAAAGACTGCTTTCATTTCTCACCGTGGGCTGTACCAGTTCCGTGTTCTACCCTTTGGCCTGTGCAATGCCCCAGCCACTTTTCAGAGGCTCATGAACACGGTGCTGGCAGGCCTCATCTACAAGTCATGCGCGGTTTATCTCGACGATATTGTAGTCGCCTCACCTACGTTCGAACAACACCTGAGAGATCTTGAGGAAGTCCTGGCTAGGCTGAAAACTGCTGGCCTGTCAATCAAGTTGGACAAGTGCCAGTTCTGTAGAAAGGAACTTACCTTCTTGGGCTATCGGGTCACCAGGGAGGGTATTCTACCAAATGAGGAGAAGGTGAAGGCTGTGTTAGACTTTGCTACTCCAGTAAATGCAAAGCAAGTGAGACAGTTCTTGGGCATAACCAGCTACTACCGGCGGTTCATTCATGAGTATGCCCGACATGCTGAACCTCTTTTTGCTCTTACGAGAGCTGATACTCCTTTTCTGTGGACACAAGACTGTCAGAATGCTATGGATTTCCTTAAAAATAAACTGACGTCTGCACCTGTCTTGAGGTTTCCACAGTTTTCATTTCCATTTTTCATTCACGTGGATGCGTGTGATGTTGGTCTGGGTGCTGCTTTAATGCAGAGGGATGAGCAGGGCAGGGACTGTGCAGTTGCCTATGCTAGCCGTGCTTTGCACAAGTCCGAGCGCCCTTACTCTACTCCTGAGAAGGAGTGCCTAGCAGTAATTTGGGCACTTGAGTATTTCAGACCATACATTGAGGGTTTGCACGTCACTGTTTTTTCTGACCACAGCAGTTTGAAGTGGTTGATGTCACGACCTAATCCCACTGGAAGATTGGCTAGGTGGTCACTTCGGTTGCAAGATTTTGATTTTGAGATAATCCATAAACCAGGAGTGTCCAATAGTGTTCCTGACAGTTTGTCAAGGAACCCTCTACCTTCTTGTGGTCAGCCGTTTGACATTCTCCCTGATTGTGCTGTTCTTGGAAGTCTGGACTTGCGCTCATTGCCGTCTGTATTGTTTACAGACCGTGATCAGTTGAGAAGTCTGCAGCTGAATGATCCGGACATTGGAAAATTGTTCAGTGCATTGGAGGATGGTGAAAGTGTGTCTTCTGAGGAAGATCTTCTTTATGCTGTTCTTGATGGTCTTCTGTATCACAAGGATCCAAAATCTTCTTGTACATTACACCCCATGAAACAGTTTAAGCTTTATGCTCCCCAGACTGTCAGAAGGTCACTGTTGGAGTATTATCATGACCATCCCACCGCAGGTCACTTGGGTGTGACAAAAACGGTGACAAGACTTAAGCAGAGATTTTTCTGGCCCAACATGCTGTCAGATGTGAAGAAGTATGTGGGTTCATGTGCCATCTGCCAATTCACTAAGCCGTCCCAGAAAAAGCCTGGTGGCTTCATGGTTCCAATCTGCCCCCAATATCCCTGGGAATATGCTGGGGTGGACTTTGTGGGCCCTTTGCCCCGAACGCCAAGTGGTAATGCATACATCCTTGTGTTTGTGGATTATTTTTCGAAGTGGATTGAGGTGTGTGCGGTGAGGGAAGCTACAGCTTTGATTGCTGCCAGTAAGCTTCTCAGTGACGTGTTTGCTAGGCATGGCGCTCCCAAGTACTTGATATCAGACAGGGGATCTGTGTTTATGAGTGAACTCTTCAAACACACGGTTTCTGCTTTGGGTACAGAGCACAGGCTTACAACAGCTTACCACCCGCAGACCAATGCTACGGAGAGAGTAAATCGAACACTGAAAACGGCCATTAGGGCATATGTTGGAACCAAGCATACTTCCTGGGATCGTTTTCTCCCCCACATTTGTTTTGCCATGCGGACAGCTCAGCATGACAGTACGGGACTGAGCCCGTCGATGGTGTTGTACGGCCGTGAACTGGACACCCCTTTGGATCTGCTTTCTCAGCCTGATGCTTTTGGCATGGAAGATCCAGCGGTGACTTCTTTGGATGCCCTGAAGCATTTGCTCCAGGAAGCATCTGATCATGTCAGGGGTTTTCTGGAGGCGAGTCACTCAAAGAAAAAGCACTATTATGACAAGAGACGTCGGCAAGTTTCTTTTTCCGTAAATGATCTGGTGCGGGTCAAAACTCATCCGAGGTCTGACTCATCTACGAACTTTGCTGCCAAGCTCGCGCCTCTATACACAGGTCCTTACAGTGTTACTCGGAAGCTGTCTGATGTGAATTATAGACTTGCTGATGTGACTACGGGAAAGGATGTGGGAGTGTTTCACGTGGTGAACATGGAGCCTTTTCGTACATGGGATTCTGGGAATGTATCTAAGAGGGTGCCCGTGAATCCACCTCCGGAATTTGCGGTGGATAATACTTTGGGTGGCGAAAGCTCCTGTCATACAAGTCCTGGTGAGTCGTCCAGTGACTGTCCAATTGGTAATGTCAGTGATCTCTTGGAATCTGACGCCAGAGTTTCTTTGTCTGATTTATTTGGTGATGTCACTGATGAGGGTGCAAGTGAGTGTGGTGATCCTGCCATTCTCTCTGATTTGACGGAGAGTCCGGTTGATTGCGTTGATCAAGGGTATAACCTGCGACCTAGATTTGCACCCAGGATTACCTCAGGTTGGACGACCAATAAGTGGACCAATCCATTCCACACAGACAGGTTGGATTTAAAATGAATCTGTTAATGGAGTGTGCATATTTATCTTAGTCACCATAATATTATAACAATATACCGTACTGTTATTGGTTTTTGTAGACTGTTTTTAGGTTTACCAACACTGTTGTGTTTTGTTCTTATAAAAGTAAAACCTACCCTGTAAAATGTGTTTTGCCATGGGTTTTTGAAATGCCTATGTATTTTCTTTTCTGTTTGCTTGTCACATTTTCTTGATGTATTCTAGGACAAAGTGGTTTGGTGAGTTTAAAAACTGTCATGTATGGTGGTATTTCTCATCATGTACCATTGTTTTTCTTTTTGAGGGGAGTATTTACAACTATTCATGTATGGAGTTGTTTATGTCCTGTATTTTCACAGTGCTGTTGGCTGAGGGCAGCCAATTTGTTCCAGGGGGGACTCTGTAACGGCCACTAGAGCATTTACGGTAGTTTTGTGGCAGATTGACAACTGCGCATGTGCATAGCGCCTGTCTGTACTATATGAAAAGGTGAAGAGAGATTATCCTGCTCTACCGACATCTTTATTTCCTGTCTATCTTTATTTCATTTCATTCATTTCTGTTTGTGACCTGAGTTGGATGCTTATGTACATTTTTCCTCACTCATTCCTCATGTATGCGGACGAGTGTGTTGGTGCTTGAGGTGCTTTATTAAACTCGGGGAAAACACGCCATCTTCTCATCTCCCGTGAATTATTAGCACCACACAGTTTTCCCATCCGGGCTGTTTAACATTTCAACTCGGTGTTACAATTTGTATAACTTTTATTATTTTTTGTTAATATTGGTAAATACAATTTTAAATTAGATCACAGTGCATTAACTAATGCTAATTTATTTAAAAAATGCATTAGTATGTTAAAAACATCAACTAAGAATAATGCTGTATAAGTATTGCTTTCTAATTGAATATATTTTAAACTGTAATTTATTCCTGTGATGCAAAGCTGAATTTTCAGCATCATTACTCCAGTCTTTAGTGTCCTTCAGAAATCATTCTAAAATTCTGATTTGATGATCAATAAACATTTCTTATTATTAATGTTGAAGACAGGTGTGACGCTTCATATATTTGTGCAAACCACACTTTAATTTTTATTTATTTATTTGCTTATTTTTTGGATTCTTTAATGAGCAGAAAGTTCAGCAGAATTTATTATAAACAGGCTTTTTTTGTAACATTATAAATGTCTTTATTGTCATCCTTGTTGAATAAAATGTTTCATTTATTTTTCTTTTGAATCATAAAGACATTACTTTATTATATTTTTACAATCAGGTTACCAATTATCAAGCAATCTGTGATTATTTTACCTCAAAAATATTATAATGAGCTTTTTTAATGTTTACCAGATTTTCAGGCTTTTCATGTGGAGCAATAATTCCTCATGCTCACAGAAGAAACCAAATCCCACCAAACACAGTCACTAACTGGTTCAGATTTTGCCATATGGACATCAATTTGAGCTAATCACCACTGATAAGCTATTACTAAATATAATGTAGAAACTTGAATTTTCTGTAAAGCTGCTTTGCAACGATTTGCATTGTGAAAAGCGCTATACAAATAAACTTGAATTGAAAAACTTGAATTTTCCCATGCTGAAAGGATGCCAACTAACTTCAGTTTTTTTAGACCGATCATGGGTCCCTTAAGACAGCTAGAGAATGTTGGTGAAAAGATTGGACATCTGAATACTATTTAAATGTTTTTAAAATCTGATCCCGTTAGTGGTTGTTTGAGCTGTTGTCACAAGAGCTGTCAGAAAACGTCCAAGCTAAATTCAGCACCACACACAGACACGCATTAAAACGGAAGCCATGAAAGCACTGTGATATTCGACTGCTCCAAAATCCACTAAATTAATATGCCTGAACTTGTGATTTATTCCCTATGAAAAACTTCAAAAGGTCTGAAATCTGACCTGCGTGTGTCTTGAAGACCACAGTCTCTACATGGAATATGTGGAGCGTGAATAAGGAGCATGACAGCTGAAGGGGATTTTATTAGTCTGGGCATGGACTAATGTGCCCGTTGATGACAAACCCTGGACAGAGAAGATGACAAACACATTCATGGTCCCTTTTGAAGACCTTCTACTGACTTCTAGTGCTCTTAATTGAAGTTGTGTTGGCTGAGGTTTGTGTAAATTCTTGCAGGAAGGTGTGCTGTCATTTAAAGAAACTGTTCACCCAAAAATGAAAATTCGCTGATAGTGTACTCACCCTCAGGCCATCCAAGATGTAGATTAGTTTGTTTCTTCATAGGAACAGATTTGGAGAAATTAAGCATTACATCACTTGCTCACCAATGGATCCTCTGCAGTGAATGGGTGCCATGAGAAAGACCAAACAGCTGATAAAAACATCACAATAATCCATAAACATAATCCACACCACTCCAGTCCGTCTTTTAACATCTAGCTGCATGTTTGTAAGAAACAAATCTATCATTTAAACTGTAGATTCTGGCCAAAATACCCATAATTGTTCCTCCAGTGAAAAGTCCATCCCCTGTTGTCGTCTCGCATCAAAATCCACTTACAAATTTATTCAGGACTGTTTTCCCTTGTGAACGGTGCTTGATCTGTGCAGATTTCTCTCCTGATTTAGACGGGATGGGACTTTCTCACTTGAGAAAGCGTCATTATGGATCGAGGACTTTAGCCAGAAACAACAATTTTTTGAAGTTAATAATGCATTTGTTTATTACAAACACATTTTTTTGCTTCACAAGACATTAACTGGACTGGAGTGATGTGAATTACATATGGATAATTGTGATGTCTTTATCAGCTGTTTGGACTCTCATTCTGACGGCACCCATTCACTGCAGAGGATCCATTGGAGAGCAAGTGATGTAATGTTACATTTCTCCAAATCTTTTCAGATGAAGAAACAAACACATCCATATCTTGGATGGCTTGAGGATGAGTAAATTTCCAACAAATGTTCAACTATTCCTTTAACTAAGCAATTGGACTGAAGACCTGAACCATTTCAAAAGACCAAAATAACAAAAATAAAGCAACCACCCAGAATGCATACTAACCTACACTTACCCCATATAGACACATTTTTAGATTTCATTTAAGGCGTTATTTGGCACATTTATGAGCTTTTTTATACTAATGAGGACCATCTTGAAAAGTAGGCTTTAAGAGGTTTTACTGTATTTTGGAGGATGTTTTCAGAAATTTGGCTCTCATAAGTAGACCATATAGTGAAACGCACACAGCCCACCCTGGCACTTATATTGCCGGCTGGGAATTTATATTGCCTTCTGAATAAAATAGCAAGTAGACGTTGTGTTTGAGAAGGGCCTCATACCTCATTTACATCGAGGTCGTTTTACGAGTGTTTAGTAATAGCTGGTCCCATTCGCTGCTCCTGCAGCTCCATCTGCATCTGAAACAACACTGAGTCACTATGAATCACATTTTTAATAGTTCTTTTTCTACATTAAATGGTTTAGGTTACTTAAACCAGCTGTGCATACTGCTTTCTTGTGTGTTACCGGGTTAGGTGTGTTAAGATGATATGCCTGTGGAAATGACTGTAGTCTGTGTTTGTGTTTGCATATTTCAGTCCGCTCTAGAAAACGAACACAAGGTACCTTTATATTCATAAATGGGTCATTCCTGTTATGCGGTACCTTTTGAACTTTAAGTTAATATGCTACGATGTATTGCTATAAAAACATTTCCAGCCTTTCAGAAATCTGCTTCGGTCAGGTGCTTTAACTTGATTTATTATAATTTTATTATTTGCAAAATGACAAGAACATGCATGTTCTAAAGAGGTGAAGATAATGAGGTTAATAATAAGCTAAACCTCCTGACCCCTGGTTGTTTCTTCTGAAAAAAAGAGAAGAAGAACAACAAAAACATCACAAAACGATGTCTCTTCCTTGAGTATGATGTCACTAGGACACAGTTTTTTGTTAGCTAAAGGGTTTTGACAGGATGGAAAGTATATTGAGGACACAGGAGAAAAATCATTACAAACTGAAACAATATTCCCAAGAAAACATGTATTTTGAAACATTTAAAAGGAAAAAATAAGCATGGAATATTTGTTAATAATTTGCCAGTTTTTCATATTAGAAGTGACCAAATGACAACATACGCTCAAAAGGATAACTAACTGATATGATTTCATATTTAAAATTGTAATCCAGTATGTTAAATCAATAAAAAATATGAAAATAAAGACGTTTCAATTAAATGATGTTCTTTTGAACCTTCTGTGTAGCAAAGGAAGAAAAAAGAAATCACAATTTCCACAAAATATTAAGGAGCACAACTGTTTTCTCAACTGTTATAATGATAAATATTTCTTGAGCACTAAATAGCATATTTGAATGATTTCTGAAGGATCATGTGACACTGAAGACTGGAGTAATGATGCTGAAAATTCAGCTTTGACCAATTTTAAATTGTAATAATATTTTCACAATTTTGCTTACTGTATTTTTATCAAATAAATGGTGGTCAGCATAAGAGACTGATGATATAGTTTTGCACATAAAACTTGGCTAAAAGGTGCATTAGAGATCTTGCACTATATCTTTGAGACATTTGTGTTCATACAGCATGTAATTACATACATTGAATGCTTCCTTATGAATTGAGCATATCTTTGATGGAAAGAGGGCATCAGAGTTGGGTTTATTTTGTGATGTTGCTCAGTGTTGTGAATCAGTGTGTGCAAAAGTCCGTGCATGCTGTCAGGGGTCAGCCGTTCAGCCTCACACTGATTCACAGTTAAAGCACACAACAGGAGGTGTCATGATAGATCTGCACGCTGATAGCGTGAACGCGGCGCCACGTCTATCCTGAACGGCTCCGTTTTGATATGGATGAAGCGGATCTGGATGCCGTACAATCAGTCAAGCAGTTCATTCTGCTGCTCCTGAATAAGACTAAATGTGCCTTGTTGTCAGGTCTAACTCACAGAAATCTGTAATTATTTAATCAATAATTGAACATGTAGTTGATTTGCAGTTTAAAGTTGTATGAATGCTACTTTACAAGCACGTTCTGATCTCCCATGTGAACTCTACTCTTTATGAGCGTGATTTAGCATCAAAATCTGGCAACCCAGAGTTGTAGGAACTTGAGACAGGCACTAAATGTGTCATTTACAGGTGATTTGTATTCATTAAAGAGGTCATGTGTGGTGCATAAGGCCTGTGTAATGTTAAGAGGTGCACAGGAAATGAAAGAGTCAAACTGCTAAACCTGGCCTGTGCTGCCATCTAGTGAATGATATGTGGTGCCACGTAGTCTAACACACACACACACACACACACACACACACAGAGGCCTGGGTTCTTCAGTCTAGTCTGTAGAGAGAATATATTCAGTTGGTTTCATAAATTTGCACTGCCTTTGCAGAATCTGGTAGATGTTAATCATGTTAAAAAAAAAAAAAAAAAAAAAAAAAAAAAACACACTCAAAGGCCATTTAATTAGCTACACCTTGGTAGTGGAGTTGGGCCCACTGGGTTGGACCCACTTTTGCCCTCTGAACTGCTGTAATTCTTCATGGCATAGATTCAGTAAGGTGCTGGAAATATTCAGAGATTTTGGTCTATATTGACAATAATAGCATCACGCAGTTGCTGCAGACTTGTCCATGATGTGAATCTCCTGTTCCACCACATCCCATATGTGCTACTATATTGGATTGAAATCTCGTGAACTATGGAGATCATTTGACTATAGTGGACTAATTGTCATGTACAAAAAAACATTTTGAGATTATTTCACGTTATCCTGCTGGAAGTAGCCATCACAAGGTATAAAGTAATGGATATGTTCAATAACAATACTCAAGTAGGTTTTGGCATTTAAACGATACTCAGTTGGGGGCTGAAGTGTGCCAAGAAAATATCCTGCACATATATCCTTACATCACCACTACCATCCTGAACTGTTAATACAAGCAGGGGCGTAGCCATCATTTCAGAAGTGAGGGGGACAGAAATGTGTGTGTCTATATATATACAGGTGCTGGTCATTAAATTAGAATATCATGAAAAAGTTTATTTATTTCAGTAATACCATTCAAAAAGTGAAACTTGTATATTAGATTCATTCATTACACACAGACTGATATATTTCAAATGTTTATTTCCTTTAATTTTGATGATTATAACTGACAACTAATGAAAGTCCCAAATTCAGTATCTCAGAAAATTAGAATATCAATTAAGACCAATGCAAAAAAAAAGATTTTTATAAATGTTGGCCAACTGAAAAGTATGAACATGAAAAGTATGAGCATGTACATCACTCAATATTTAGTTGGGGCTCCTTTGGCCTGGATTACTGCAGCAATGCGGCGTGGCATGGAGTCGATCAGTCTGTGGCACTGCTCAGGGGTTATGAGAGCCCATGTTGCTCTGATAGTGGCCTTCAGCTCTTCTGAATTGTTGGGTCTGGCGTATTGCATCTTCCTCTTCACAATACCCCATAGGTTTTCTATGGGGTTAAGGTCAGGCGAGTTTGCTGGCCAATCAAGAACAGGGATACCATGGTCCTTAAACCAGGTACTGGTGGCTTTGGCAGTGTGTGCAGGTGCCAAGTCCTGTTGGAAAATGAAATCTGCATCTCCATAAAGTTGGTCAGCAGCAGGAAGCATGAAGTGCTCTAAAACTTCCTGGTAGACGGCTGCGTTGACCTTGGACCTCAGAAAACACAATGGACCAACACCAGCAGATGACATGGCACCCCAAACCATCAATGACTGTGGAAACTTTACACTGGACCTCAAGCAACGTGGATTATGTGCCTCTCCTCTCTTCCTCCAGACTCTGGGACCTTGATTTCCAAAGGAAATGCAAAATTTACTTTCATCAGAGAACATAACTTTGGACCACTCAGCAGCAGTCCAGTCAAGACGCTTCTGACGCTGTCTCTTGTTCAAGAGTGGCTTGACACAAGGAATGCGACAGCTGAAACCCATGTCTTGCATACGTCTGTGCGTGGTGCTTCTTGAAGCACTGACTCCAGCTGCAGTCCACTCTTTGTGAATCTCCCCCACATTTTTGAATGGGTTTTGTTTCACAATCCTCTCCAGGGTGCGGTTATCCCTATTGCTTGTATACATTTTTCTACCACATCTTGTCCTTCCCTTCGCCTCTCTATTAATGTGCTTGGACACAGAGCTCTGTGAACAGCCAGCCTCTTTAGCAATGACCTTTTGTGTCTTGCCCTCCTTGTGCAAGGTGTCAATGGTCGTCTTTTGGACAACTGTCAAGTCAGCAGTCTTCCCCATGATTGTGTAGCCTACAGAACTAGACTGAGAGACCATTTAAAGGCTTTTTCAGGTGTTTTGAGTTCATTAGCTGATTAGAGTGTGGCACCAGGTGTCTTCGATATTGAACATTTACACAATATTCTAATTTTCTGAGATACTGAATTTGGGACTTTCATTAGTTGTCAGTTATAATCATCAAAATTAAAGGAAATAAACATTTGAAATATATCAGTCTGTGTGTAATGAATGAATCTAATATACAAGTTTCACTTTTTGAATGGTATTACTGAAATAAATCAACTTTTTCATGATATTCTAATTTTATGACCAGCACCTGTGTGTATATATATGTATATATATATATATATATATATATATATATATATATATATATATATATATATATTACAATATAACATTTCTGTAATATAACCTACCAGTCAAAAGTTTTTTTTAAGTTTTGATCCAAAATATAGTTTTACTATGTATTTGAATATATTTTAAAATGTAGTTTATTGCTGTGATCAAAGCTGAATTTTCAGCATCAATACTCCAGTCTTGTGTCACATGATCCTTCAGAAATAATTCTGATATGCTGATTTGCTGCTCAAGAAGCCTTTAATTATTATTATTATTATTAATATTTAAAACAGTTGAGTGCATTTTTTCAGGATTCTTTGATGAATAGAAAGATCCAAAGATCAGCATTTATCTGAAATAAACTGAAAAAAAAAAAAAAAACTTTTGTAACATTATACACTATACCATTCAAAAGCTTAGAGTCACTATAATTATTATTATTTCTTTATATATTTTTTTTTGGGGGGGGGGGGGGCAAATGATAGAAATGAATAATTTTATTTAGCAAGCATGGTTTAAATTGATCAAAAGTGATGATAAAGACATTTATAATGTTACAAAAGATTTCTATTTAAGATAAATGCTGTTCTTCTGAACTTTCTATTCATCAAAGAAACCTGACAATAATCTACTCAGCTGTTTTCAACATAATAATAATAATAACAATAATAAATATATTTTTGAGCAGCAAATCAGAATATCAGAATGATTTCTGAAGGATCGTGTGACTGATGTAATGATGCTAAAAAAGTAGCTTTGAAATCACAATAAATTACATTTTAAAATATATTCAAATTGAATTGAGTTATTTAAAATAGTGAAAATATTTAAAAACTTTACTGTTTTGCTGTAAGCCTACTTTGGATCAAATAAATACAGGCTTGATGAGCAGAACAGACTTCTTTAAACATTAAAAATCTTACTGTTCAAAAAACATTTGACTGGTAGTGCATACAGTATTATGCTCTAGTTGCAAAGTTACTTATAGTTAGCAGAATGTCTAACTGAACTATCAAAATAAAGTGTTACCATACATGGCTATTACTTCATAAGTCACTCTTATTTATTACAAATTCCCCCACAGGAGGAACTGAAAATAAAAGAGAGGGATTTCACTCAGAAAATCACAGATGTACTGTTTATTGTGAATGTAAAGCATATGCAGGTTATAGATAAAACTTCAATTTTATAAATATTTCAGTAGGGAATATCAGGGAATATTGTCGGTAACAATCTAAGTAATCCATACATACAAAGAAAGCAAAACAAATAAGTTCAGAAATCAAGTTCTGTGTAAAATGTATTGAACACGCTTACTGAAATTTAATATTTCATACAAAAGCCTTTGTCGGTAATAACAGCTTCAAGACGTCTCCTATATGGAGAAACTAGTCGTATGCATTGCTCAGGCCCATTCTTCCACACAAACAGTCTTCAAATCTTGAAGGTTCTGTGGGCCTCTTCTATGAACTCTGATCTTTAATTCTTTCCATAGATTTTCTATTGGATTCAAGTCAAGTGATTGGCTGGGCCATTCTAGCAGCTTTACTTTCTTTCTCTGAACAATTGAGAGTTTCCTTGGCTGCGTGTTTGGGATCATTGTCTCGCTGAAATATCCACACTCATTTCATCTTAATCATCCTGGTAGATCGCAGCAGATTTTTTATCAAGAATGTCTTGGTACATTTTTCCATTCATCCTTCCTTCAATTATATGAATTTTGCAAGTGCTACACCATGATGTTTTGGGGTGATGTGCAGTCCCATTTGACCTCCAAACATGGTGTGTATTATGGCATCCAAAAATTACAATTTTTGTCTCATCTGACCAGACTATATTCCCCCAGTATTTCACAGGCTTGTCTAAATCTTGTGCAGCAAACTTTAAACGAGCTTCAACATGCTTTTTCTTCAGCAATAGAGCCTTGTGTGCTGAGCTTGCATACGGGTCACGGTGGTTGATTGGATTACTTATTGTTTTCTTTGAAACAATTCTACATGCTAATTCCAGGTTTTCTGAAGCTCTCCACAAGTGATCCTTGGCTCTTGGACAATTCTTCTTATAATTCTTTTCACTCCTCTCCTCTGTCAGAAATCTTGTGAGGAGCACCTGGTTGTGTCTACTTGTTACTGTTAGTTAAAAGTAATTCCTTACCAGACAATATTACTGTCTCAGAATTGCAAAGCGTTACATGACTCCTGTATTACTTTTGAGTTACTTTCACCAAAATATCTACAGACGTAGAACTTAACATTCTAAAATGACAAAATGTACTAGAAGTACATAAAGCTCATTAAGGTAAGAGTAATACATCATTTGGAACTGTAAAGTGTCTACTTTTATTTGTGTGCACTCACAATATCAACAAAACGTCCTGCTTTTATCTTGAACAGGATACATGCCTAATGCCAATACATGCCTCACAGACATGATACATATATCTATAGAAAGCTTTAAATTACTACTTAACGAAATAAATAAAAACAAAAACAAAAACTATTTAATATGATCGTTATCCGTGAAGATGCACTTCTCTCTAAAGGCGCGTCCAACGTGGTTTGACCCCGATAACGATTGCTTTTAGCGCTTAAGAGCGTTTTCTAGAGTCATTTTACAAATGTTCGTTCTTGTTTCACGTGCGTTTCCCCAAAAATGCACTGAACACAATGTAGCGTGCTTTACCTGCTACTTAAGAGTCGCTATCCATTTGTGAAGTGCTGAAATGTCAATTTATGGAATGGCTCGTATTTGTTAATTGAAATGTTAACCTAATCTTGCGTTCCAGACAGCTCGGATAATATAATATAATAGACTAGTGATAAGTATAATATTAATCTACTATATATAATTATATATATATATATATATATATATATATATATATATATATATATATATTACATTAATATTATACTTGTAGATTAATATTATATTATTGTAATATCTGTAGAGACGTTATTTCCGGGTCCAATGCATGGCTGGTTCTCTCATTAACAGATTTTAATTTTTTTGAGTTTATCCCTATTTTTCCCAGTCTTTGAAGCATGTTTCCTGCATAATTTATTTTATTCATTTTTTTTTCAGTCATTTAATTTAAATGTGTATTTCTATTTTTTTTATGCCATTTTTAATTATTTAATTTATAAATTCATTTAAACAAAAAACGAGTAATAAAGTGTACAATCAAAAGGTTTCATTATAATCACATTGCACTTGAATAAAGTTAAAGGTGTAATCTGCCGACTGATCTCATAATTCTGTTACGATGCATGTAGGGATTTGCGACTACTCCAGAGCACTCGTAGATCTACGAATATTTTCAAGTAGGCTACTACTTAAGTTAAGATGGTTTTGGGATACGTTTTGGGATAAAATCAATTTAAGCTTACGATGCTTTTGGGAAACGCAGCCCTTGACAGTCGTGGCAGCACGGACTCATGTTATTTCCAGCATTTTTTTCAGCAATAATTGATGGATGTCTAAAATATAAAGATAAGGAGAAGCCTTAAACAGGCCCGAGGACCGGCCCGCGTCTGAACTATGACGTGATTATTGGCCCGAAGGGACATAAAAAAAGTCGGAGCCCGACTTTAAATAATAAAAAAAATAATAATAAATTTTGGACTAAAACTGTGTTGTAACCATGTACCGAGTAAAATATTACTGAAAATGTATTAGTAATGCATATTGTGTTACAGCAAAAAGTAATCTGTTACTGTAATGCATTACTTTTATAACACTTTACTCCCAACACTGGATATGATGTAACCTTAGGAATGTTTTCAGGATTTTCTAAAATGCACATGCATGTCCTATTTTCATTATGAGATTTGGTTGTTATTTATTAATTTTTTTTATGGCTCCAAAATGCTGCCAAATGGTGTCCTAGAAGGGAACATTGCAATTGCGTTGCTGTCTATGGCAGGGTCAGCGAGCTCTCTGATTTCATCAAAAATATCTTAATTTGTGTTCTGAAGATGAACAAAGGTCTTACGGGTTTGGAACGACATGAGGGTGAGTAATTAATGACACAGTTTTCATTTTGGGGTGAACTAACCCTTTAAGTGTCATGTGTTTGGCTGAAACATGCTTGTTTAATTTTCAAAAGAAAGATTATTTCCCATTTCAGCTCGCAGGTCAGCAGCCCATGCCATTATCTTCATAAGTATTCACTGATTTTAAACCACAGTTAAGATGCTAGATGTCATCATAAAACCTGCTAATATAAATTCTAATTGATTTGTAGTCATGTCACATGCCTGTTTTACAGTGGCTCTAAAAATGGGCATTAGATTTTAGACCCTTTGGCTTTTAGTAAATACATGTTTTCAAACCATAGTTATCAATTATGAATCAATTATTTGCTCTTATTCATTTATTCCTATATAAAAGCTTACTCTGAAAACTTTGAACTTTGTTTGCAGGGCATTGGCCGTGGCCATGCTGTGACGTTTACGCAGAATGTCCTAAGCTTGTAAAGGCTAAAGTACCATGAAAAGTCTGAGTGTAACAACACCAAAATTGAAGACAGCCTGTCTGCATCTACCAAAGAACTTTGTTAGTACATAAATGTACTCAAACCCTGCGAGCTGGGGTTTGCAAGCACTAGGTGGTGCTATAACAAAACATATCTTCAAAAAACATTATCCAAACATCATCTGCACAAATCACCAAAAACAAACATGATCACATTGCATCAGTGATTTCAATAGTGAATGGCCAATAAATGTACCAGTGTACTTTTGAATTTTGTGATACCTGGCCATCAGGTTGTGGCAGTTCTGTAACAAGTAAATGTATAGCTTTACTTATAACTATAACCTAATGGGTTAAATTAAAGTCACTCGCTATTCAGTTTCCATTTCTGCCTTGAGTCCCACTAAATAACATACAAAAGTAACCCATCTCATAAGGATGCAGTAAGTACCCTGACCTAGCAGGAGGAGCAGGTCAGCATTCATCATGGTGGCTAAAGACACAGAGGACACATTTATGTGTACACTACAACTTTTAAATGTGCCTTGATTGTTAAATGCACACAATGTGCACAAAATCTGGACTCTATTTCTTGCTGTATTTAATGCTGCTGATTGAAGTTAGAGAACAATAGCGCTCTATATTCACAGATTATATCTGTAGGATGCTTTGAACATCTGAATTTTGCTGTTTTTTGGAATCTTTAAGTCTTCCTGGAGTATTTATTTGACTTACCTGAGCAGCTCATTGCTAAAGAGAAGAAATCCTGTTGGGAAAAACACCACTCTTTATTAAAAAAAACTTTGTGGAGAGCTTGTAAAATATATGCTATTGTTATTTACAGCAAATACTTTACACAAAAATGAAAATTTTAACATTTACTTACTTTGAGGTTGTTCTAAAATTGTATGACTTTCTTTCTTTCTTAATTCTGAGGAATATTGGACCTTATTGACTTTTATGTTTGGACAAAAGCACGCAGAACTGAGATCTTATTTTGAAATACATAGGCCTATATGAGGAGGAGTATGGCTGAATTTACATTTTTGGGTAATCTATCCCTTTAATGACGTGATTGCATGCAAATTATGTGATTGTCCTGCTAAACATTAAAATCTTCCTACACTCTTTCAGTTCTTTTGTGTGAATTAAAACAAGTCTACTTCTTTACTCCTCTCCTTCTTCTTTTTCTGTTTTTTTTTTTTTAATCTGAAAGATCTTGAATGTCAGCTACGTGCATCGTAATGTTGAATAGTAAACTTTTCTATGTGAAGATGAAGTTTGTTTGTTATTGTTTAAATAACTTTCTTGTAAAAAGTACTCAGAAAAGCAAACAAACACAAGGGGGTCAAACATTTATTTGGCCTAATCGTACATCTTATTAACACCTGGAAATGTTAGCAAAATAAAGAGTCAGAAAATGTATGTACAGAGACTTAACAGAACAAAAATATATATTTGATAAAAGCAGTGGTTTAATTCCCCTTTGTCGTAAACTTTGAAATGTATAGCTGGATCTGATTAAAACTGTAAAATGTCATTAAAAACAGACTAAGACTAAAACCTATTCACTCGCCCAGATCTTCTGACACCCTACGGCTTTCAGGGCTAAAAATTGGAATGTAGAGCCATTCAAACACTTACAAAAATGATCTTTTTTTTAATTTTTTTGTAGTTTTACATTGTCCCGTAACCATCTCCTAAGAAGACAATTTGTCATTTCACTCATCAGCCCTGAAAAATCAAGGATTGGATGAAGTTTAAAAGAGAAAAATGACTGAAAAGACTGTGAACAGGGAGCCACTCTCTTCCATCCGCTGCTCTTCCTCTGAGGCGGAAATTCCATCAGTCGTTCCAATCCATACACAGAGCAATCCCCGGCCCGATCCCCCCCCCAAAAACACTCTTGATGTGCGGCAGCACGGAGCTCACTGACACCGGGCCGGACAAACCGTGAACTAGAGACAGTTATCAGCAAAGATGGTGAAAGAACTCGGTTTCTCTGTAGTATTGCTGTAACTCTAAGATTGTGGCTCAAGTCTCATATATATATTTATATATATATATATTTATATATTTCAATCTCAAAAAGAAAAAAGGATAAAGATAAACAGTCTAGGTTGCCACAGTGAAGTGAGGTCACTCTGCAGTCGGCTCCGGGTCCGAGGCTGTGGTGGGCGTGGTCTCTTCAGCAGGGGCCGGGGTCTCGTCAGATTTTGTGGTTTCCTCTGTGAGCGCGGCTTCTGTTTCCTGGGCGGGCTCTTCTGCTTTAGGCTCTGCCTCTGTTTTGGGCTCTGCCTCTGTTTTGGGCTCCGCCTCTTCTTTGGGCTCCGCCTCCGCCTCAGGTGCTGGTGTCTCATTGGTTTCTGCCACAGCAGGCTCCTCCTCTTTGGTCTCTGTAGCAGCCTGGCCGTTCTCCTCGGGTTTGTCTTCGGCGGTGGGCGTGGCTGCGGGCTCCGCTGCCTCCTCACTTCCCTTCTTGTTCTTCTTCAGGGAAATGCCTTTGAATTTGAAGGAATTCTTCAGTGAGAATTTCTTCTTCTTCTTGGTTTCCTTTGCAGCGTCGCCGTCAGGTTTGGCGGCGTCGCCTTCGGTAGCAGGGGCAGCTTCGATGCCATCTCCAGCCTCCGTCTTGGCGGCCTCCTCCTTGGCAACCTCTGCGGTGCCATTTCCGTCTGCTGCTACGGCTTCTCCATCTGGCTTGGTAGATACGTCACCATTGGTTTTCACATGACCATTTTCCTGAAGAGAAAAGCAGAATGAGGGAAGATAAGCCAAATGCATGTTGGCACACACACACTGGAGAAATGCAAATGGGTTATGCTTGTAAATGCTTATTTTTGTAGTCATAGTAAATAGTAAATGCTTGCTTTTATAGGATAGTTTATAGCACAATGTGTTGGCCATGTTTACACAGCATATAGCTACCACTCATTTTGATCCAATACCAAGTACTTTTAAGTCCTTCAGTGGATATGTACCTCTATTTTTTAATTATAAATAAATATTAAAATCACTAGTTTTATGTAAAAGTAAACCTCACAATACAGTAATATTAGAAGAATTGAGATTTAAAGATCACTCTGCTCATCACTGTTGTGCTTTAACCTCAATATAGACAGAATAGATATAAATTACTGCTTAATTCAGGATATCTAGAAAACAGTATATTTTTCAGACAGAAAAGACTCTTGAGGATTGTTATACATAATTACATTAAAGACAAAAGCAGAAGTACATAGTGTAATTATACACACTACATCCACTAGAGGCGATATTGATCCACTAAATATAATCCACAGTTCAGAAAACCAGCCACTACCAAAGAGAACAAAGAAAAGGGAGACAGCAACCCTAAAACGGTGTTTAAAACAACACCCCGCTCTAAAACACCTCTTTTTTTCTTGGATTTACAGGACATCTGACAACTAGCCATTCAGATGATGTATTAGCCGAGCACTATAACCTTGAGAGACAGTAACTTGCTCTGTGCAAGTATTGGGGTGTTTAAATCATATGCATAAAGATATGCAAAATAATGCATTGAGTTGATTAATAAGGAAAAGAGCTCTCTTATTGTATATGGAGGGGGAAGGGCGCATATGCATTAAGGGGGATGGGTAGAATGATTATTAATGAAGTACCAGAGGAATGGTCCATGCATTCACATACAGACACTCACGCATGCATTGCATTGTTTGCAGATCAGCAGAAGCGCTCTGCATCATTTGCATGCAACTCTGCAACCTTTTGTTCTCAATTCGGGTTACTGCCAGCTTCAGCGCCAACACACAACCACAGAGTCTGCTTGATATCTAACTAAACTAACTAAAATGGCTTTAAAAAGATATAAAAAAAAAAACTGATAAGAGAGAGAGGGGTTTAAAACAAATTTTCCAACTCAAACCCTCAAAATAATAATAATAAAAAAGGTTCCACAGAAAAGCCTCCTTCAGAACGGAAATGATATTGTAGACATAACCAATTTGATCATCAAAAAATACAACACAAATTCAAAGATTAAATTGTAAAATGTGAATTGTTAGATAAATGGGATTACGGAAAGGCAAAACAAAAAAAATGTATTGAGATCCCATTTAGATACAGCAGAAATAGTTTATTAGTTAATCAATAGTTTGATAGTTTAATCATATAAGTGCTTGTAGATCCTCACCTGACCATTGGCTTTATCAGCCACTGCTTTTCCGTCCACTGTAGCTTCACCTTTAGTCAACTGAGCACCCATCCTCCTTTGTGTCTTCTTCAAACAGTTAAAAATGAAAATAAAGGTAGAAAAAAACCCAGAGGGTCCTTAAATTCAAACCCACACAGTAGAGACGGCGAGCAAGCGTTTAGATTCCTGGCGTGTTTTTAATCTGCTGTGCTCAGCAGACACAAATAAAGGCTGCTTTCTGCTGGTAAATCCACACGGCTCTGTGGGGAGAGCAAACTAAGAGTTTCACAGCTACAAGTGTGAGTATTTGTCTGAGTATATGTGTGACTCCACCCAGCAGCGACGCTGCCCAATCTGCACCAGAGGGCTGGAGCTTCATCTGCCCCATTCAACCACACCACTACACACACTCCAGCAGATTACTGGATCCACAGCTTTACACCTCTGGATGCATGGACTACTAATATTAAGGGCTTTATTAGGGATTTTATTCATGATTTCACCAGTAAACTTTCATATCCTCATCATATGTCTTAATATCTGATGAAATATAAAAACAAGTGATGGTATTAAATGAAGTGATGGTATTAGTCTCTTGTGAACTGATGCCTTTACCTAAAGCCAGTTCTGTGATGACATCATTGCACAGGAAGTGACATTATTTTGGAGGGAAAGCAAAAGCACCAGCATTAGTGAGTATTAGCAATGGATTTAATAGATTCTGTGATGTTTTGTTAGCTGGTTTACAAAAACTCTTCATCCTGTAAAATTAAAGTAAAATTGGTTTGATAATATCAACAGTTCAAATGTTAAACTCTCAGTCCTTCACTGAGGAATGGCTAACATTAGCTCTCTGTTTCCAATCTGTTCCTTTTCTTGCCGTTGTGTAAATAGTCAAGTTGTAATTAAATTGCTCGAGCTTGACCAGAGCATATTTCTGAATGCCTGCTCTACACTTTTATAAAAATACTTCTTGAAATTGCAATACAGTGTAACAGGAATGAGTCACTTTTAGTTCTCACACAACACTAGTACAAGTAAAAGGTCTTTTAGTATAATAAAAATCATGTTAAAATGTGAGTACCAAATATGATTCATCAGGCTTTTGAGGAATGTTTGTCTCACAATCATCATTGTATGGCACTGCATTATATGTTTATAAAACTACAGAGCTTTGATCATAAAACTAATACCATCTTACGAAGACATGTTGTTGGGAGTTATACTGTTATAAAGATCATCTTACTTTTGGGCCATATAAATATCAGCATCTGCACCAAATTGCACATTTTTGCTCAGTTTGTGCCTCTGAATAAAATTGAGGTGTTGTTTCCTCTTTGAATATGAGCTCCATATTTTCACTATATGAGCCATAAAAGCCAGATACATCAAATATGATACTCAGCAAGCAAACGTTTAAAAACATGTTGTTCAAAGGTTCAATAAATTGTTCCATTAGAAAACACATCTTACTATTATTTCATATGTCAGGCTTTACAGGGTTAATCATTTAAGTGTCTACTGTAAGTGCTTTATTGTACATGCATTTTGTTTTGCCTGAGGGAGACAAAATTCTTTCTGTGCTAATCGATATTGTATCACAGACGCTGTTGATAGAGCTTAACTCGTCCTGAACCCGGAACATTCCCATAGCAGGAGAAGTGCAGGAATGCCACATGGTTTTAATGCCTCACCCAGCGCTGTAAGGATGACATGCAGTGCCCTGACCCCCCGCCTCTGGTATGTCAGGAATGTGTTTGCCACCCAAAGATCCCTGCTGTCATTCAGCACACCATGATCTTCACACAGGGAAATGAGCCCCGGGGCTGCTGGGTAATTTACGCCCACGGCCTGGTGGGTGGATGGGGAAACTGAGGGGATGTAGGTGGAACAAAATCCTCTGGAAAGGATTTTGCTGGTTCCTCAGAAGAGAGAGAAGGAAATGAATCCAGCCTAAATTACAGGTAAATGTTTTGAAAATTAAATCAGAACATATGTGACCCTGGACCAATAAACCAGTCATAAGGGCAAATTTTTCAAAAAAGAGATTTATACATCATCTGAAAGCTTTCCATTGATGTATGGTTTGTTATAATAGGACAATATTTGACCGAGATACAACTATTTGAAAATCTGGAATCAGGGTGCAAAAAAAATCTAAATATTGAGAAAATTGCCTTTAAAGTTGTCCAAATTAAGTTCTTAGCAATGCATATTACTGATCAAAAATTAAATTTGGATATATTTACAGTAGGAAATTTACAAAATATCTTCATGGAACATGATCTTTATTTAACATCCTAATGATTTTTGGCATAAAAGAAAAATCAATAATTTTGACCCAAACAATGTATTTTTGGTCACATATTATGAACCCATAATATGACTTCTTATGTTTATGGTGTTGAAAAATATGAACCATCCAGTCACAATGAGATAATAAGGAAGAAGTGGGACAGATACGCTATGTGCAAAAGTTTGGGATTTGCATTTTTAATGTTTTGTCGCTTTTGCTCACTGAGGTTGCATTCATTTGATCAAAAATACCGTAAAATTTGCTAAATTTGTAAATATTATTACAGTTTAAAATATATGTTTTCTATTTAAATATATTTTAAAATATAATTTATTTCTGTGATGCAAAGCTGAATTTTCAGCATCATTACTCCAGTCTTCACTGTCACATGATCCTTCAGAATTCATTCTAATATGCTGATTAGGTGCTCAAGAAACTTTTCTGATTATTATATAATATTTAAAACAGTTTTAATGCTTAATAAACACTGTGGAAATACTTAATATTTCTGTGGAAATTGTGATAAATGTTTTCCAGGATTCTTTGATGAACAGAAAGTTCAAAAGCATGGCATTTATTTGCAATTTAAATGTTTTGTAACATTATATATGCCTTTATTGTCACTTTTGATCAGTTGAATGCACCCTTGCTAAATTTCCTGAAATAAATTAATAAAATGATACATAAATAAAAACCCTACTGACCTCAAACATTTGAATGGTAGTGTATTATATTCCTAAACTATTTGTAAAAAAAAATAAAAAATGGGAAAGTTTGCATATTCCCAATAGATGATCAATACGATCATTAAAAATTAATTAGAGCAATAGTTCACCCTAAAATGAATGGTGTGTCAACATTTATTAACCCTTGTGACTCTAAATGCTGAAGGTGTTAAAGCTTAAACTGGACTTTTCTTGAAAGTGAAGGTGTATAGCCTTAAAAAGCCCATAAAGGTAATTCATACTACTGTGTGTTAAAGTGATAGTTCACTCAAAAATGACATTTCTGTCTACTCACCCTCAATTTATGCCAAACCTACAGGAGATTTTTTTCTTCTTCTGTTGAACACAAAAGAAGACATTTTGAGAAACCAAACAGTTACTGGAAACCACTGACTAAATACTGTAGAGCAAAAATTTGAACAAGACCTTATAACAAATGGGAGATGTTCAGTGAAAGTGAACTTAATTGTTGCTCTGTTCATTACATTCATCTATATTGACTTCAGAAGACTTACAATATAGTCAAAGGCAGTCCTTTTATATAATTTTTTATAGGGTGTGTGTGTGTGTGTAGTGTAAACTGCTGATTTTGTCTGGCCAGAGGAGAATGACACTATTTCGACACACTATTTCCCCGTCTAAATTCTGTAAAGCTGATATAGAGCCACCCAGCTTTATATAAAGCTGATGTAAAGCTGCTTTGACACAATTTGCATTGTTACGTAAAAGCGCTGTACAAATAATAGTGACTTGACTTGTGTGTGTGTGTGTGTGTTCCAGTGACACATTTTTCATTTTGGGCTGAACTAGTTATGTAACGAAATATATATTTAAATTGTTTAATTTTAGACAGTGCAAATGTAGACAGATTCTTCCCTCTCATTAATGACTAGAGAAGCGGTTGTGTGTGTGTGTGTGTGTGGGGGGGGGGGATGTTCTTTAGAATAAAGTTTGAATTAGAATAGATGGATGAAGGGGGAGGGGAAGAGCCTTTAGAGAGAGAAACGGAGTGTGTCGATATGTGTGTGTGTGTGTGTGTGTGAGAGAGGTAGAGACAGCTGTAGTGTAGATGTGTGTGTGTGTGTGTGTGTGTGTGTGAGAGAGAGCTGCAGTGTTAGTGGGTCAGTGTGCCAGCTGCAGACTAATCATCTGCTCTTTCTCACACACTCATATTCTTTAAAGGTATAGTTCACCCAAATATGAATATTTGCTGAAAATCTATTCACTCTCAAGCCATCGAGATTTAGATGAGTTTGTTTCTTCATAACAATAGATTTGGAGAAATGTAGCATTCCATCACTTGCTCACCAGTGGATCCTCTGCAGTGAATGGGTGCCGTCAGAATGAGAGTCCAAACAGCTGATAAAAACATCACAATAATCCACAAGTGATCCACACCCCTCCAGTCCATCAGTTAACATCTTGCGAAATAAAAAGCTGCATGTTTGTAATAAACAAATCCATCTTTAGAGCATTTTTAGCTTCAAATGATTTCTTATGAATCCATAGTCCATAATATTGCTTTCCCCAGTGAAAAATTAGTCAGAATTAGGAGAGAAATATGCACAGATCAACCAGTGTTTACAAGCCGAAACAGTCCAAAACAAATATGATTTTGATGTGAGAGGAGATAAAATTTTCGCTGAAGGAAGCATTAATTATGAATTATGGAACATGTATTTTGCCAGAAGCGAAGGCTTGAAGTTAAAACATCTTAATGATGGATTTATTTTTTATTTTATTTTTTTTACAAACATGCAGCTTTTTGCTTCACAAGACATTCATTGATAAACTGGAGTCGTGTGGATTACTTGTGGATTATTGTGATGTTTTTATCAGCTGTTTGGACTCTCATTCTGACGGCACCCATTCACTGCAGAGGATCTATTGCTGAGCAAGTGATGTAATGCATTTCTTCAAATCTGATGAAGAAACAAACTCATCTTGGATGGCCTGAGAGTATATTTTCAGCTAATTTTATTGGGGGAACTACACCTGTAAGTAACATGCAAAGGGCTTAAAAATATACAAGGCCTCTACCACAATATCTTCAGCACAACTTGCCCAAAAAATAAATAATAATGTTTTGATGATTCACAGATTTTCAGAATATTTTGGTATTTATTTTATCTCTTTTTTTCACTTTTTTCCTGCATGATTTGGGATCCAAAGAGCATGACTTATTTAATTCATTTAAATAATCGTTTACACTTTATTTTGATAATCCACATTAGACATTCTACTAACTATAAATAACTTTGCAACTACTTGTCAACTGACTCATTAATTTGCAACTACATGTCAATTTTCTTGTTAGAGTATAAGTAGACTGTTAGGTTAGGTTAGGTCAGTCTTTGGTACGCCGCTGCTCATGTAAATCACGTCTGATGTTTTTTAACATTGCTGCCAACAGCAAAACTGAAAGTGTGTGTTTGTATGTGTTCTTGCAGACTGACAGACGAAAGCACAACTGCTTTACAGTCAAACTCCAACAACACAATCATCTCTCTATCTCTCTCTTTGTGTCCGTCCCTGTGCTTCCTCTCATTTCATTGCAATCGTTCTGCATGTTAAACCAATATAGTCTTGCACAGCCAGACCACAGACTCTCACCAAAATATTTTCAACCACTTTGCAGCTTAATTTGGTCAAGAACTGTTCAAAGGCTGAAAAAAACGATGGAAAGATAAATAGACTGGGTTGTAAATTTACAGATTTTCATTTTTTCTGTGTTTTAAGATGTTAAAAATAGAAAGGTTTTGCTAAGAAGATGAAAGCATGAGTCAGTTATTGGGTTTCTGAACTGTTATTAAAAAGTATTTATTTAGAAGCTTAACAAACCCTCTTAAACACGCACACGCACGCATGTCTAAGCTGTGTATGTGTCAGAAAACATCTTGACGAGACAGAAGCACTCGCTCTTTCCCAGACTCCTTCAGCTCATTCTCATTCTGTTCCAGTTTCACGTTTTCACTGATCTTCTGCTGCTGTCAGGTTGCCATAGCGCTGCGTTTCTGTTAGCGTGTTCAATGGTGTGACCCATTTTTCACCCCACCTCCCCCCCGATCATCCCTCGCCCTCAATAACCCCTCTCTCCCCTCCTCCAAATGACAGAAACCCTTCCACACTCCTGTTTTCCTCATTCAGCGCTCCACTGTCTCTGCTCTCTTTACCACATCTGAGATCCTACATTCATGCCTTTATTTAGTTAATGTCGATGTTTTTTGAGTAAAAATTACTTAAATGTGGACTCTTTGCTAAATGGTTAACTTGACTAAAAATTATAAATGGAAAATAAAACATTATCTCCACAGAGTAATGTAAAAAGATTATTCACCATGTTTTACCATAAATGACTAATTCAGTTTTTCTTCTTCAAAATTGAATTTTCTTTGTTACTTGCGATTTTACTAGCAATTGAAAATAGTTGATATTTTCAGTGTATATAAACCTTTCATATCTGACTGTTAAGTGATGTCACAATATCAACTTTTTATTTTATTTTAATTTATTAATTTTTTTTATTTTATGTTTATGATGTTTTTAATATGTTGCTGAATTCACGGTTCATCAGTTACAGAATGGCACTATCCATAATCTTATAAGATATACCATACTCATAATCATATATTTATAAATATATTTATTATTTTGCAATTAACAAACTTAAAAATGCATTGTTTTTATACTTATAATCAATGACAATATTATTGTTGTATCATTGTTTATATTTGGTTTGCAATGCCTCATGGTATTGTATTTCCCACATTATTCAATCAAGAAGCAAAATTACATAAGATATTAGTTTGTTTTTTTGCGTAAATGAATAATGACATTTGATATGTGATTTCAGAATTCTTAAAATACAGTATCTCACAGAAGTGAGTACACCCTCACATTTTTGTAAATATTTTATTATATCTTTTCATGTGACAACACTGAAGAAATTACACTTTGCTACAATGTAAAGTAGTGAGTGTACAGCTTGTATAACAGTGTAAATTTGCTGTCCCCTTAAAATAACTCAAAACACAGCCATTAATGTCTAAACCGCTGGCCACAAAAGTGAGTACACCCCTAAGTGAAAATGTCCAAATTGGGCCAAAAGTAATTTGTGCCCAAAGTAATTCAATATTTTGTGTAGCCTCCATTATTTTCCAGCACTGCCTTAAACCTCTTGGGCATGGAGTTCACCATTGAGGTTCCCTCAATGAACTGTAGCTCCTCAGTGCCGGCAGCACTCATGCAGCCCCAGACCATGACACTCCTACCACCATGCTTGACTGTAGGCAAGATACACTTCTCCGCACCTGGTTGCCGCCACACACGCTTGACACCATCTGAACCAAATAAGTTTATCTTGGTCTAATCAGACCACAGGACAAGGTTCCAGTAATCCATGTCCTTAGTCTGCTTGTCTTCAGCAAACTGTTTGTGGGCTTTCTTGTACATCATCTTTAGAAGAGGCTTCCTTCTGGGACAACAGCCATGCAGACCAATTTGGTGCAGTGTGCGGCGTATGGTCTTAGCACTGACAGGCTGACCCCCCACCCCTTCAACCTCTGCAACAATGCTGGCAGCACTCATACGTCTATTTCCCAAACACAACCTCTGGATATGACGCTGAGCACGTGCACTCAACTTCTTTGGTCGACCATGGCGAGGCCTGTTCTGAGTGGAACCTGTCCTGTTAAACCGCTGTATGGTCTTGGCCACCATGCTGCAGCTCAGTTTCAGGGTCTTGGCAATCTTCTTATAGCCTACACCATCTTTATGTAGAGCAACAATTCTTTTTTTCAGATCCTCAGAGAGTTTTTTGCCATGAGTCAAGTCAAGTCACCTTTATTTATATAGCGCTTTTAACAATACAGATTGTGTCAAAGCACTTAACAGTATCAAACTGGAGGATAGAGTGTGAGTAATGTATACAAATAAGATTAAACACTCAATTTTCAGGTAAGGCATTTCATTATTGAGTTCAGAGATGTTATTGTCTAGATCAGTTTAGTTTAAATAGTATCTGTATAATCAAAGTGATGATAATCACTAGAAATTAAGTGAGGTGCCATGTTGAACTTCCAGTGACCAGTATGAGAGAGTGAGAACGATAACACCAAATTTAATACACCTGCTCCCCATTCACACCTGAGACCTTGTAACACTAACGAGTCAAATTATACCGGGGAGAGAAAATGGCTAATTGGGCCCAATTTGGACATTTTCACTTAGGGGTGTACTCACTTTTGTGGCCAGCGGTTTAGACATTAATGGCTGTGTGTTGAGTTATTTTGAGGGGACAGACATTTACACTGTTATACTTAACAATGTAGCAAAGTGTCATTTCTTCAGTGTTGTCACATGAAAAGATATAATAAAATATTTACAAAACTGTGAGGGGTGTACTCACTTCTGTGAGATACTGTATGCCCAAGTCTTTTGAATGCTTTTATGACACTTATATGGTTTTTGTTTCCTTGTAGGAGCTTGGAAGTCTCAGTCTCCATTCTTTGCAACTGTAAAGAGCATCCAACACAATGAATTCAAATCCAGAAGATAGAAAGTCATACGGGTTTGGTTTGGAACAACTTTGTGGTGAGTGAATGACAGATTTTTTATTTTTATTTTGGGGTGAACAAGGGGGAATTTTCATGTTGATTTGAAACCAAAGAGTTTGTACTGGACAGCATTAAATCAGTCAACACAAGCTGACAGCAGATCTGTGTGTGTGTGTAATAATCTGATTATGATTTCATTTCATAAGACATTCACGCATATGAACCAAAATAAGAGCCGACATAATATAAATCAGAAGCGTAATCACAGGATTTACATGACTGGATTACAAACACACACACACACACACAGAGAGAGAGAGAGTATGTAGTGTCCGGCTAGATACATCTGGTGCTATGTGTTTTTATGGCTGAAAAAGTTTCAAAGCAGGAGGTAGAAAGACATCCTGGGTTTTAAACAGGACAGCATGTCCTCTTAAACACACACACACACACACACACAGACACGCACACACACACACTCAGGATGTAGCAAAACACTACAGTCCCAGCTATAGGAATATTTTGCTAAAGTTCCCATTAAATGAATGTTTTCTGAATGTTTCCTGAATATTTAAAACATCCATTTTTGTGAACAATTCCAAAATCATTTTCAAAACACTTTTTCCTGGCTAGGTGAACGTTAACAGAACATTCGGTTTAAAAATGTTGTAAGCATTAGGAAAGTTATTTTGAATGTTCTGAAACGATTAGAATGCTCTGAAATTCCAGCTTAATGTTTTGAGAACATTATTAAAGACCAAATAACTCTGAACAAACATTCTATTAATATTAATGTAACATTTGATCATAACTTTAAGGGAAATTAGCCAGAATGTTCAGAGAATGAGAAGCTACAGACTCCAAAACTAGAAAGAACTGCATCTAAAAACCTCCACAGCAGCAATTTTAGCATCTGGCAGTATTCAGTAAGTAGTAAATGGTGGGAAACCCAGAACTGTGAAACAGAGGTCAAATCGAAAATCTAGACATACCTCATAAGTGTCCAGCTTTCAACATATCCTGTCTGTGTGTGTGTGTGTGTGTGTGTGTGTGTGTGTGTTTAAGATGGTAAAATCATGTGAAGAATGTCAGGTTTTGGAGTTCAGCTATCTGAGACATGGTGTGTTTGATAGTGGAGCAATACATGAACTCTTACCACAATGCAAAAATATACTTGACCCAGGTTATTCAATCACACTGGGTTATTTAGGAGTTACATACAGCTGATGTCTGACTGAGACTCCATCACTGAACCTTCAGTTTGTGATAACAGTCACAGTTGGAGGAAAACATATACTTTTCTTTTATGCCAAAAATTAGGATATTAAGTAAAGATTATGTTCCATGAAGATATTTTGTAAATTTCCTACCGTAAATATATAAAAACTTAATTTATGATTTGTAATATGCATTGCTAAGAACTTCATTTGGACAACTTTAAAGGCAATTTTCTCAATATTTAGATTTTTTGATTCCAGATTTTTTCCAGAATAGTTGTATCTTGGCCAAATAGTGTCCTATCCTAACAAACAATACAATCAATGGAAAGCTTATTTATTCAGCTTTCAGATTACGTATAAATCTCAATTAAAAAAATTTGACCCTTATGACTGGTTTTGTGGACCAGGGTCACATATAATAATAAGTAAACTTTAATTTAATTACACATGGATAAGTAGAAAGAGTACAGAAATGTACTTCAGCAGTCTTATAGTGTTTTATTCATAACTTCGAAACTTGTTTTTACAACTTGTGAAAACGTATCAGTTATGTATGTAACCCTCGTTCCCTGAAGGAGGGAACAGAGACATCACGTCAGATTACAGACGAAATTGAGATCTCGCCAGAGAGACCAATCCACTTTGAGTGTAACTAAAGCCGGGCTCACACTGTGCGATTTTTAATAGTCTTTTGCGATTGTTGCTTGTCACACTGTACGAACATGATCCCCATGTCAGACTGTAGGATCTCAGTTGTCTTAATGTCAGACTGTACGACAGTCAAGACGCGACAAAAACGGACATACTCAAGAAGACTTGTCTGGACTTTTACGTCATCAATACGTGACCCCCGTTCTCTCGCTATAATGGCATAGATATATATACTGAGTATATATATCTATGGCTATAATGGTAGCTAGCAAACATCAGCAACGTGTAGCGTTAGTTTTATTAATTACATGCCTTGATGTTTAAAAAAAAAAAAAAAAAAACGAAAAAGACGACGTGTGTGGAGCAAGTCATGGCTGGGCAAAAGAGGACTTTATGGACTTCCACTTCTACAGAGCGAACTTGAGGTAATTTTGCTATTCGAGTTTAAACATCCTGCCCCTTAATAAATAAACTTTAAGTAAACTTTACTTTGTACATATATTGTTTTTTACAAATAATGAATGGTTTGAAGTTGTCGCGCTAATTGCGTCATCAAGTTCAGTGCTCCTATTGGTTCTTGGTTTGACGGTCGTCGTAGGAGATGTCACACTGCAGGAAAGTGTCTGAAATCTTCTGATACTGCCAGAATTTAATCGGAGGAAAAAATTTATCGCAACGGCCATTAATCGGCTGTCGGTGAACATGTCAAACCAGCGATCTAGACAACCGATTTTAGCCTAGGATTATAGGAATCTTTTAGGATTTTCTAAATTTGTCTCAGACGAACAAATCGTGGCCAAAATCGCACAGTGTGAGCCGGGCTTAAACGAGCCAATGGACATTGGCATGCGATCATTGCATCCAGCTACCGCTGATCACAGCGTGAGTATAAGAGGCAGCGGGTGCACCGCATTAAATTCATGCTTTTGCTGAGGAGCTGAGCCAGTGGCCCGGCAGCTCAGCAGTGGTACTGTGGCGACGGGACGTGACGTCTCCGTTCCCTCCTTCAGGGAACGAGGGTTACATACGTAACCGAGACGTTCCGTTTCAGTCGGTCACTCCAGGTCACGTCGGACGATGAAATTGGGATCCCTACCAAAGCACCACAGGAGCTGCCCCTTCCAGTGCCCTTTGTAGGCCTCCTGATCCTTCCTATAAGGCAGACGATAGGACCGGGCTCTACACAGAGGAGGTCAACTACTGTTGTTCCTTGAGCAACCCAAACAGTAGGACTTGGATAACACTGGGAAGCATGCCCTTCCGCTTGGAAGAGGCACACTGCGGAGTCACCTCCTCCCAGAGGGGGTTAAGTGACATTTAGACATGTGTATTTAGACAAGTAACCCCGTAGGGCCCTATTGTACATGGAAGTCTCTGAGATGGCTCAGGCTGCATCATTAGAGATGGCAGAACGTGGTCTGCCAGGGAAACACAGTACCGTGGAATACACACATAGGATCCCAACAGGGTCACTCATGTAGGCACTAGCCTCACACCAGATTTCAAGAATTCATTGGCTGAAAGGCCGGACGCTTCACCACGTCTGGATGCCGGAGTGCTGGAGGACTCAACAGGGTTTGCCTGGTTAAGGAACTCTCAGGAGAAATAGGCGTAAGAACGCCGCAAGTCAACTCTGAGCTGGTCCTCTCAGTGCCACTACCCGTTTGAGGTGAGAACACAGGAGGAAACCGGTTCGACATGTAGGCTATAAAACCTACAAGTAGAACATGAACCATCCACGAAAGCTTCCTCAGCATGCTGAATGCCCAGACACGTGAGGCAACGATCGTGACCATCCTGAGGCGCCAGGAAATGACCACACCCAGAAACGCACGGGTGATAAGACATCTTTGAAAAGATGCGATCACTCGTGTTGCTCTTTTAGAGAAATTTGCTCTTTCAGTGCTGAAGCACGCAGGGGAGCTGGCCACCGCACACTCCTAGTGTGACTGTCTTCCCGGAAATTGCTTTTTCTTCCCGTGAGATCGCGACCACCGCTGCTGCGCTGTACCGCCCGCACTCGCTCGCTCTTTCTCACTTGCAGGATAGGAGAGCAGAAGTGATGTACAGCCGCTCGGCTCTGAAGCGAAAGCATGAATTAATGCGGTGCACCTGCTGCCTCTTATACTCACGCTGTGATCAGCGGGATGCAATGATTGCATGCCAATGTCCATTGGCTCATTTAGTTTCACTCGAAGTGGATTGGTCTCTCTGGCGAGATCCCAATTTTGTCGGTCATCCGACGTGACTCGGAGTGACCGACTGAAAGGGAACTAATTTTTTTTGTCAAAAATTATTATTAAAAATTATTATTAAAGCCCCTGGTCACTGCATGTTTTTTGTTTTATGGAAAAGAGCAGAGTGAAGTTTCACCAAAAAATGTCTGTTGTGTTTAGGAACGAGATGAGAGTAATTGATGACTAATGTTTGGCTGAACTCTTCATTGAATGTCTCTTTATGAAGGTTACTGTAAATCACTTTAGAAATAAGCATTACTCGTTTTTTACTTTGGTTTAGTCAGTTGCGTATTTTTATGCAAATCTGTGTTGAGAAATGTCATAAATTGCTCAGTCAGCTGGCACATAGTAATACACACTAGTGGGATTTTCCCATCAGCCCTGATTCCCAAACATTAATCAAATATGCAGTTAATCACAGCTGACTCAGCTTTACGCTCAGACAAAAACTGATTCGCTCAGAGATTCGCAGACCTCTTCTCCAAGAAATATCTGTCAGCTCCGTTCCAATCCGTCTACCCTCCCATCCTTCCTCCGGGTCGCAGGAAGTGGGTCCCCCGCCGGGCCCCTCGAAACATGAGCAAGATACTAGCATCTCATCCTACAGGAAACAGGAAGTGCCTGTGTCAAATGCCTGAGGGAGGATGACATATCCTCAGCGTTCTTTATTTCATTCTCATTCAAATTCCAGCTTATGAACTGGAAGGAAGGCAGTTGTTAAATTCCTCATGCGATAAGATTGCAGAGCGTTTTGTTCACGTGTGTGTGAGTGTGTGATTTCTGCTTCTCTCAGGAATGTCTTATCGGGTTTGGATCAGTTGCTGGAAGAGACGTGTTCACACATGAATCTGTGATCTGAATCACTGCAGCTCGGCGTCTGTGACATTAACACTGACATGCATCATTCACAAATGCTCTTCATGAATGTTTTCGCACATGTTTGAGTGTTTGATCTGAGCTAGACTAGTGTCACCTCTTTACCGCTTAAGATTTGACCCGGCTCAGGAAGAGAAAATGCCTGTTTTACTGTTATTTGTAGTACAGTGGCAGTAGTGTGTTGGACAGACTGCTGTTATAGCCTTTGTGTATAACCCTACACTACAGTTAATCTCAGTTCAGAAACCAACAATGAATGCGCGTTGATGTCTAAAAGTGTATATTTCAGCCAGTTAGAATTAATCTGAAAGTCACGAGAAGAAGTGATTTTACTGCGGTTAAAGTTTGCTGTTAGTCATGATGTGATCTGTGATCTGGTTGATTTAAAAAAATGGCTGTATGATTATAAGACACCAGTGATCAATAAATATTTGTACTATCAGTATTCATTGTAAATAATGCCTTTGCTTATTGTTGGATGATTTGTAATAATGTACTGCATTAATATTTGAATAGTAAATTGAATATAAAACATTAGAATATTAAAATATTAAATTTCATATTAAAATAAAATGTAATATTAAAATTATAGATTTAATATTTAAAATATGTATGTAAAATATGTAATATTTAAAATTACAGATATTTACTAATTACATTTCATATAATAAATATAATACAGTAAAATTTTATTTATTTGACTGATTGCTTAATTATGATTATGAAATGTAGGGATTGCTTGATTATGCTTATCAAATGTAATGACATTTTTTTTTAATAATAAAAAAAATAGGACCATTTAGGAACATGTTTTTCTTATTATTATGATTTCTTTTTAATTAAAATTCCAATATATATATATATATATATATATATATATATATATATATATATATATATATATATATATATATATATATGTATATGTGTATATGTGTGTGTGTGTTTGTGTGTTCAATTACACAAAATTATAATATAAATATATTATATTAAAAAAGACATTATATTTATAAAATAAAAATATTTTTGTTTTTAGGACCATTTAGGTTATTATGATTAATAATTTTAACTTTTGTTTTTGTAAATATTTGTCTTTCATCATATTGCTGTTTAAACCTTTTTATTAAAGCAATAAGTGAGCCACACAAAACATGCATTACAGTGATTTTACTGTGATTAAAATGCAATTTTACGCTATGACCTATAACAGCCCTTAACCATGGTTAAATCATGGTGTTTAACTGTGGCTGGTGTTGACTGACCCCCGGGAGAGATCAGAGGATGCATAAACAGAACCAAACCAGGCTGTCCAGGAAATGGACACACACACACACAGAGACACAGTAAATGAGTGTGTAGAAGGTAAATGTGCTGGTGTGCGAGTTGAGCTGACGCAGATGGCAGTGGGTGTTTGGGGTGTTTCAGTCTTGAGGTGGGGTGTGATGACAGAGATGTGGTGGTTTTTATTATGCTGAGAGTCATTCAGGAAATTAGGTACTGAAGTCAGAATGTTCTGAAAATCAGACACGCTGCTCTAGAGATGCGTGAAATTCAACATGAAATCCAAATTCACCGAATTCACTTTCCTTAAAACACATTCGTGGTCTTATTGCCAACAATTCATATTCCAAAAGGAAAAAAAAAATCTTGGGTTTTATATTGTTTTATCATAATAAATATATAATTACTTACTGCACCTCTAAAAATACATTTTCAATAGCTAGTTAGGCATCATTTTAATGTTACAGCAATCCTAAAGCATTTTAACACTACTCAAATTTGCATCAACAAGCAAATATTTGAATAATATTGTAATAAGCAACCTTGTGAAACATTGCTCCTATATATATAGAAGAATCAGAATTAGAATCAGAATGAGCTTTATTGGAATTTGTTGTAGTGACAGAAGCTCCACAGAGCAACAGAAAGACAGCAACAGGACAGGACACAGATAATAAAAGAATAACAACAAGGCAAAAGGCAATGTACAAAGCAGCAAAAACACAATATATAATATAGACACCTATGTATGTACAGATCAAGTATGTGCAAATTAGAAATGAGAAAATAAAGATAAAATTAGTGCGTGTGGTGAATGGATAGTGTATTATAGTTGTGTGTTCCACGTTTATTGTTGAGTGTTCATGAGATGGATTGCCTGAGGGAAGAAACTGTTTCTGTGTCTGGTCGTTCTGGCGCACAGAGCTCTGTAGCGTCGACCAGATGGTAACAGATCAAAGAGGGAGCGTGCTGGGTGTGAGGGGTCCAGAGTGATTTTGCCAGCCCTTTTGCTCACTCTGGATAAGTACAGTTCTTGGAGAGTGGGGAGGGTTGTACCAATGATTCGCTCAGCAGTCCGGACTACCCTCCATAGTCTTCTGAGGTCAGATTTGGTAGCTGAGCTGAACCAGACAGTTATAGAAGTGCAGAGGATGGATTCAATGATGGCAGAGTAGAACTGTTTCAGTAGCTCCTGTGGCAGGTTGAACTTCCTCAGCTGGCGAAGATAGTACAGCCTCTGCTGGGCCTTCCTGACAATGGAGTCTATGTGAATATCCCACTTCAGGTCCTGGGAGATGGTGATGCCCAGGAATCTGAATGACTCCACTGCAATCACGGTGCTGTTCATGATGGTGAGTGGGGGGAGAGCAGGGGGGTTTCTCCTGAAGTCCACGATCATCTCCACAGTTTTGAGCATGTTAAGCTCTAGGTTGTTAAGACTGCACCAGACAGCCAGCTCCTTAACCTCCTGTCTGTAAGCAGACTCGTCACCGTCCTGGATGAGGCCGATCAGTGTGGTGTCGTCTGCGAACTTCAGGAGCTTGACAGAGGGGTCTTTAGAGGTGCAGTCGTTGGTGTAGAGGGAGAAGAGCAGTGGGGAGAGAACGCAGCCCTGAGGAGCTCCAGTGCTGATGGTACGAGTGCTGGATGTGAATTTACCAAGCTTTACTAGCTGCTGTCTGTCTGTCAGGAAGCTGTTGATCCACTGGCAGGCGGAGGTGGGGACGAAGAGCTGGGTTAGTTTATTTTGAAGGGTTTCCGTGATGATGGTGTTAAAAGTGGAGCTGAAGTCCACAAACAGGATCCTCACATAAGTCCCTGGTCTGTCCAGATGCTGCAGGATGAAGTGCAGTCCCATGTTGACTGCATCATCCACAGACCTGTTTGCTCTGTAGGCAAACTGCAGGGGGTCCAGTAAGGGTCCAGTGATGTCCTTCAGATAAGCCAAAACCAGTCTTTCAAATGATTTCATGGCTACAGACGTTAGGGCCACAGGTCTGTAGTCATTAAGTCCAGTAATTTTGGGTTTATTTGGGACGGGGATGATGGTGGAGCTTTTGAAGCATGAGGGGACTTTGCACAGCTCCAGTGATCTGTTGAAGATCTGTGTGAAGACGGGGGCCAGCTGATCAGCACAGGTTTTTAGGCAAGCTGGTGACACACCGTCTGGGCCTGGTGCTTTCCTTCTTTTGTTCTTCCTGAAGACCTGGCACACATCTTCTTCGCTGATTTGAATCGTAGGTGTGGGGGAGAGAGGGGTTGCTGGAGGTGTGAATGGTTGTGTGGAGAGGTGTTCAGGGCGGGTGTGGGGTGATCTTTCAAAACGACAATAAAAGTCGTTCAAGCCATCTGCCAGGTGTTGATTCTCCAGAGTGCTGGGGGATGGTTACTTGTAACTGGTGATATCCTTCATTCCTATTTACACTGAAGCAGGATCACTGGAAGATAATTTTTTCCTGAGCTTGTCAGAATAATTCCTCTTTGCCGTTCTGATCTCCTTTTCCAGTGTGTATTTGGCCTGTTTGTACAAGACTTTATCCCCCTTTCTGTAAGCATCTTCTATGGCCTGACGGAGCTGTCTGAGTTTTGCAGTGAACCATGGTTTGTCATTGTTGTAGATTAGATGCGTCTTGTTAGGAATGCACATATCCTCACAGAAACTGATATAAGATGTTAGAGTCTCTTTGAGCTCGTACAGCTCGGTGGCAGCAGCTTCAAAAACAGTCCAATCAGTGAGGTCAAAACAGGCTTGTAGATCCCGCTCTGTTTCGTTAGTCCATCTTTTAACAGATCTTAATACAGGCTTTGCAGACTTAAGTTTCTGCCTGTTGGACGGAATAAGATGAACCAAACAGTGATCAGAGAGTCCTAAAGCTGCTCGTGGGACAGAGTGATATGCGTCCTTTATTGTTGTGTAACAGTGATCCAAATATTACTGTCTCTGGTGGGACATGTGATGTGCTGTCTGCAGTGGTGGAGGAAGTACTTAAGTTTAGTACTTAAGTAAAAGTACAACTACCCTGCAAAATATATACTTAAGTAAAAGTATAATTACTACATCAACATCTTACTTAAGTAAAAGTCCTAAGTACATACTTTTAAATTTACTTTAAAGTATTTTTTTAAGTAAAAGTACACAATCGGTTGTCTCAATGTCTGGGCTGTTCAATTGTAATAATCACAAACAATTTCTATTGTGTACTGGAAAGGGTAGTTGAGCAAGCTCTCTGCAATACTGACACACTGTAAAAATCTGGTTATTTACTTATTATTACTCATTAAATAATAATTAAGCTAATCCAATTATGACATACAATTTATTTTATTTTTAAAATTGGTTTGATATTCGCATATACTTCGCGCTAAATATATATATATATATATATATATATATATATATATATATATATATATATATTTGCAAATTCTAAAAAATGTCATGATATTGACGAAAAACAACTGTCATAGTGCAAAATGGTTCACAATCGAATCAAACCTAGATATAGTTTTAACTGCATGCTTACTTGCGAATGTCAACTAAATACCCAATGTTGAATGGTAAAGAAGCTAGGGGCCGTATAAAAAGTTTGACAATTTTTTCATCGAGTCAAAACAAACAGCTATTTTAGCCAACTACAAATGTACAGATATAGCAGTAGTTTGCTCATCTCCAAAAATGTAACGTACTAGCAAGCTATCGTCCCTGCTGTGCTAATAACCAGCTAGTAATGAAGTTGCCCTGTTAGGGTACCACTAACTTACGTCAAACAAATATTATACTGGTGTGATATTTTTGTTATGTTGACATCCGTTTTTCTATAACAGTCATAGCAGCATGTCATAGCAAGTTAGTAACTTAAATATTAATAGCTACCATTGCATGTCTTACCTCTATATCTTTCTTCAAATTTGAAGGGAAGTTTTTAAACGCCAACAGTTCTTTGCGTTGAGGTAGGCACTTGACACATTGAAAACGCCAGGAGTCATTCTTTGAACCTTTAAATTCAAATAACTTGCTTAAATAAGGCCAGGGGTGTCTCTCAGAATCAGAGCTGCAGGGCACAGGCTCAAGCTCAGTCGACGTTGTTGGCTCTTCGTCCATGTTTGATATTTGGTGTCCTTTTCTTCGATTTACATCAGTTCCGCTTGTGTTGTTTCAAAACGCGCGCTCACTATTTTCGGCGTGAGTTCTTTGACCAATCAGATCTCCGATCTGTTTCAACGTGCATTGGCCAGCAACGCCAAAACGTCAGTCTACCAAAAAATTTTTATGCAAGATTTGGAAGGATGTAACGACACGCATTTTAATAATGTAGTGGAGTACAAAGTACAGATAATTGCTGAAAAATCTACTTGAGTAAAAGTATAAGTATGCATTATTTTTTTTACTTAAGTAAAGTATAGATACGTAAAAATTTACTTAAGTACAGTAACGAAGTACAAATACTTCGTTACATTCCACCACTGGCTGTCTGTATTTTGGCAGTTCGCGGGAGAGATTTGCTTTATTAAAGTCCCCGAGAATGATTAAAACAGAGTCCAGGTGTTATTGCTCACGCTCTGTGATCATATCAGCAAGTTTCTGTAAAGCTGTGCTCGCATTCGCTTGCGGTGGAATGTAGACACTCACAAGAATGAACGAGCAGAACTCCCGCGGCGAATAGAACGGCTTGCAGTTAATGAAGACTGTTTCTAGATCTGAACAGCACATCTTCTTTAACACAGTTACATCTGTACACCACCTCTCATTGATGTAAAAGCACGTCCCGCCGCCGTGCGATTTCCCCGTTGATTCTGCGCCCTGATCTGCTCTGATCAGCTGATAATTAGGCAGATGTAGCACGCTGTCCGGTATGTCGCCATTCAACCAGGTTTCCGTGAAACACAGGGCAGCAGAGTTAGAAAAATCCTTGTTTGTCCGGGAGAGCAGAAGGAGTTCGTCCGTTTTGTTGGGTAGAAAGCGAAGATTCGCCAGATGGATGCTAGGCAACGCCGTTCAAAATCCACGCTAACGAAGCTTCACGAGCGCTCCAGCTCGCTTCCCCCGCCTGCGCCTCCTGTAGCATTTGACCAGAGCTACGGCTCCGCCAACTACAATGTCCAGCAAAACATCCAAAAAATCTAAATCCGGTAAAAGATTTTGTGGTGTGTTCTGCCAAATGTTCAGCAGGTCATCCCTGGTAAAACTGATCATATTTGAAAAACAAAAAACAGTAAAACAAACAAAAACAGTACAAACACTGAAGAGCAACGCACAACAGCTGCCATCATCGGCGCCATTTTGTTCAATCCCAATTTTTATATATATATGGTATGTGGCTTAGGTAAGGGCAAACATTCTCCAGAAACGGTTTTACATGTGCATTTACAACCCTACGATTTCTCGCTAGAATGAAATGTCTGTTATTGGCTTATCTGGAGGGGTCATGAATAATAATGTTGAGCTCTTCTCTGACTGGCTGTTTCACAGTGCGGCTCAATGTTGAGCTCTGCTCTGATTGGCTGTTTCACAGTACTGCTCATTTCAGTAGCTCACAGCAGGAAGGAAATACAGGGAAAATATGCTCAATGTTGAGCTCTGCTCTGATTGGCTGTTTCACAGTGCTGCTCAATGTTGAGCTCTGCTCTGATTGGCTGTTTCACAGTGCTGCTCAATGTTGAGCTCTGCTCTGATTGGCTGTTTCACAGTGCTGTTCATTTCAGTAGCTCACAGCAGGAAGGAAATACAGGGAAAATATATATTTCAATACTTTCTCTCGCAGTTATATCATCGGGTTATTATACTGTATATAAAATGCGGGCATCAGGGAACTGCTCTTAATATGCGGGGCACTGAAACTGCTTTCAAATGCACAATCGTGTTTTACTTTCACTTTCGCTTTCGAGATTCGTGATTGCACAAACTCTGTTTATACAATGGAGCTTTACCGCACATTTTACAAGATCAGATGCTTGTCAGTGGTGCTCAGGATCTGTAAATCATTCGCTATCATCCTCAGTCATCTCTCCTTACTCTGTTTATGTGGTAAGTGAAATCTTATGTACTGTAATGTAACAGGCTACTGCTATCAAGGAGCTAACCATGTGCCTGTAGTGGCTCACGTTATTTTATTAGAATGCATTATTTGCTTTCCATGCCTTTCTGAATACAGACACCAACCCTTCCCTGCACTTCACATCCCCTGCACGGCCTGGAACATAACATTTATTTCCATGATCTGCCATTTTCGCTGTTGTCCTCGCTTGTTTCTTCACAATACCTCCAGAACTTCTGATGATTCGGCTGTGTAGGTTTGGCTGGCATAGAACATGGGTGTGTATATGCAAATGTTGGGGGTGTAACTATTAGTGATCCCGACTGTTACATCACAGTCGGTGTTATGTTCTGATTTGCCTATTTTTCAGTGGTCTTTTTTATTGACGAGATTTTCATAAGAAGGAGGAAACAATGGTGTTTAAGGCTCACTGTATGTGATTTCCATGTACAGAACTCTTATTATTCAACTATGCCAAGGAAGTAAAATGGGATGTGAGTTCAGTTTCATGTTGTTAGCTCAAACAGATCAATGTTTTGATAATGCCATAGAGACACAGTGTTTACACTTTCCATGGAAATCAAGTGACGGAAGTCTTATTTATAGTCATCGTTGCATATTAAGCTGGTGTAGATTAAAGTATTTAAACCTCGAAACAATGGCACACTTGATCTTTCGTGTGTGGTGTTTGTATGAGACGTGGAGGCTCTGGGATTAAGTGTGTTTATCTGATGGCTGTTATCAGAGGTGCGAGTCAGAGTAAGACACCACACAAACCTCAGGACACACAGGTCAAAGGTCAGGTGAGGGCTTGATATTTCACACAGCCATTAGAAAGGCTTGATCAATCAATACACGCTCATTTTGTTGATGCTTGTCTTTAAACAATAAAGCTATTTATTGTCATCAATATACTGTCATTCAGTTAATTAACAGAAATAAAAATATTGTATAACATTTTTATGTATAAAATGCTGATTTTTGAAAATTGTACATTTTATATTTTTATATATATATATATATATGACTTACGAGTCCGATCCAGCTTGTCATAATTTTTAGGAAACATAATAAACAACCCCCTCCCCCCGCAATGCAATAAAATGCAATGCAATAAAATGCAATGCAATATAACAAAAATAAAATAAAATTAAATTAAATAAAGGGTCTGATCAGTGAATATAAACTCATTTTGTTGATGTTACATCCTTATAAATAGACATTTTTAATTGGCATTGATGGTTCCTTTCCATCAATGTATTTCCATTCCACTAAATATTCTTTATAATGGGAAAAATTCCCTTTAAATGTTCTTCACACTAAGAAAAAGATGCTGTTTTAGTAACTGTTCACTGAAAGGTTCATTCAGGAACCCAAAATTCTTCTATGGCATCGCTGTGTAAACCTCCTTTTGGAAGCTTGTAAAGTGTGAACAAAAACATTCTGATCTGACACTAACCTGAACAGCCTTATTTCTCATTGTCTGTCTCTGGATTTCTCATTCATTCTCATTCTATCTCCACTATTCATTCCACACATGCCAGTGGAAATGACAGGCAGGGATAAGAGGTGTGTGTGTGCCCATCTTCCTTAAGATGAATGATCAGGGTCATCATTCCCAGACCTGTAGGAGCCTCACCAACCACCTACAAACCTCTGAGGAAAGTGTGAGGTGTTTGCCCATCAAAGTATGAGGTTGTCTGTTGGTTCACCCTCAGGTCTTGCTGATATCCAGCTCTCTAGATATGACTTGAGTCCCTCCTTTAATGTACGTCTGTGAGATTTGAGGTTTCCTGTCTTTACTCACTAACCCTTAATAGCGATACCAGTCTTAGCAGAAGTATACAAAGCAAAGTGTAGCTTTAAAATGTCTTTGTCACAGTTCACTGCCCAGGCCCAAACCATCCACCAGCTAACAGGAAATGCTCTCCTGACAGGAAGTGACACGGCACACACGACTATGAAACAGGAAACTCTGTTCACTGATTCACTAATTCATAATAGTCAAGCACAGACAACAAAGAACAACATTAGGGCTGGGCAGTATAACTAAAGGCAATTATATCCATATAATATTTAATATATTATATTCTAAACCCTTTAATGGTGCTAATTGCATATCTTGAATTTGTTCTGAATTGGCTTGAAAATCAAAGGAAATCTTAATTCAATAATTTTTGACAAGTGAAATAATAATAATAATATTAATAATAATAAAATGCAAGTAAAATACACTGAAACTCAAGCTTCTGTATAAATTATGTAAAATACTTTTATTGTGTCTGTGTGTGTGTGTCTTTAAAAATATCTAATCAAAATAATTGTATTTGTGTTAAATAAATAAATAAATAAATAAATAAGCTAATATATAAAGCAATACAACAATACATTGTTTCACATTTCTGATTTATTTTTATACAATATTTTAATACATTATTTTATATTAATAGTTTTGATTATAACATGAAATAATCTGTCAATTATTGCTTTTAACTGACTGCTGATTCACTGAAACAAGATCATCTATAACTTTGTTTTTGTTATCAACATTTTAAAATGTTATAACATAGTGAACATTACATCAAAGCAAAAAACATACAAACATGCAACTGCTATATTCACAATGTTGCTTAAATTTAGTTCAAAATAGCTCTATAATATTCAACACATGACTCAGTCCTATACATTCATCCAAACACAACTGACCCGGATCAGGGTGAAACACACAGTTGCACTTAGTTTGCTAAGGAAGCTAAGGAGCCAGCAGACAGTTGATAACCTGAATATCTGCAGATTAGCATGTCTTTGAGAAAGATCTGTGAAGGAATGTACACACAGCGATAAAAATAAGAGCCAGAGGGCATCGTGTCATGTGCCAGATGACACATTTCCACAGAATCAGATGGGATATGACAGGGCTGCTGAGTTCTGTTTCAACATGCCACACTTCTACACAGTTGCTCAACACAGTGTC